>NC_140285.1:13820133-13822633 GCF_964030765.1 Micromesistius poutassou
CGGCATTACCAATGCCGGTAAACAGACAGGGACTTTCCTGACGCAGAAACCCACACCAGGAGACAGCTCAAGGTGTTAATCTCTGCATTGGGTTTGAAGTGATTAAGTACTGCTTGAATTTTCATGAGTTTTGTTCAAAGGCCGGGAGAGAAATAGCAGACCGTTGTTTTTTCTCTCGATTTAGCTGCCAAGTCAAGTCTGACATTTCTTCGGGGTTGTCATTACTTCTGGCAGTGTCAAAAAAACTCAAACTAAAAACAAAAATGAATAAATAAATTCCTACCAACAGCCTTCGGTTGGGGTGAACCGATCCAGATCTGGTAGGGGCTCTGGGAGGATGCTGCCTGCCTGCTGAAGCACTCAGCAAAAGGGCATGTCGGCGGGAACGCTAATCGTGATGTACCAGTGGAAACAGTTGGGCATCATCCGAAAAACAACAGCCCAAAGCGGTGTGTTCTCCTTAATGCATCTCCTTAATTGCGTAAGACAGCCCCAGATTTCCTCTTTGATCTATTAAAAACACACAACTCACCAGACTTTACACACATCGCGTGTAGTGTGTGAACGCAACAACGGAATGGGGGTACTCTATATTTGGAAATTAGCACCTCCGAAGAATACATTAAAATCAAATAAAAATGCTAATGAGTTTGGGGTTTCCAGCTGGCTGGTGTTAAGGGGTACCTTTGAGCAAAAGTAATACAAAGAGTGTGTGTGTGTGTGTGTGTGTGTGTGTGTGTGTGTGTGTGTGTGTGTGTGTGTGTGTGGGGGTGGGTGTGTCCACAAGGTGAGCAGGGGCTTCACGGTGTTGCTGGGAGATGCTGCTCGCTCCCCAACCATATCTTTAAATGATGAATATTTCAGCAGGAGAGAGGGGATTACATGGCCCGAGAAGAGAACTCTCATCAGGTAAGGGATGGAGCCACGCAAGGGTATAATTGTTTCCTCTGTTTCCATTTCCCTCTATTATCAATGACTGAACAAAGCCAGTCAGTCAAATGACAAATGGCATCAGAAAAGGTATGAATGAATGATAGCCTGTGTGTGTGTGTGTGTGTGTGTGTGTGTGTGTGTGTGTGTGTGTGTGTGTGTGTGTGTGTGTGTGTGTGTGTGTGTGTGTGTGTGTGTGTGAGTGTGTGTGTGTGTGTGTGTGTGTGTGTGTGTGTGTGTTTGGTCATTCTGGGGGCTGGAGAAGAGGTCAGGGGTCAGACAGAATCCAACTGTTGTGTTGTGGTGGTCATGGTCTGTGTGCACCAGTCAAGGTAGACGCTAAGAGTGCTCCTTCAGCACAATACACTCTATATCTGATATCTGCCTACTTAAAGGTCCTCTGTGTAAGAAACTGAAATCCATTCTCATTACTTGCCTCTTTGGCCAGTAGGTGAACTGCAGCCTGCTTGAGCTTCTACAATCTACATTGAGAACCTTGTACTGCTAGCTCTGTGGGTTGAGACAGTAACAATCAAAAACTCACGGTAGTTCTAATCATAAATACAAATATATGAAAGAACAGACATTTTTGCAATTATCTGCAAAACTGGATGGGTTCAAATATAGTATCAATCGTCAAAGTTCTAAGCGACAGAAAGAGTCGTGGAAGGTCTCATGCCAATTAAAAGCGATTTCTGCATGTAAACATCCTACACATAGTCCCTTTTAAAAATATCCCTTTTGACGACAAATACCCTCGCCCCTTCCATTTGTTCTGTTACAGTAACTCCAGATAATGGCCAAGATAACATTTAACATTTCTGCAACATTTCCGCGGGCCACACAGCCCTCGTTTCTGCTCACTGACTCATCGGTACTTTGCGTTGTCGATGCCTGATCCCTTAATTGTAATACAATCATCCATCCACATCAGCACACCTGGTAACCACAGTCCTCGCTCGGCTGGGCTGGGCTGGGCTGGCGAGGCGGGGGTGGGGGGGGTGGGGGGGGGGGGGGGGGGGTACAGATGAGCGGACACTCTCTAGCTCAGTGACTCACGGCGGAAGCCAACAACACAACACAACACTGCATCGGAGGGGGCGGCGGCGGCGGCGTCACGGACGGCCGTGCTGCTGCTGCTGCTGCTGCTGTTGCTGCTGTTGATGCCCGGGAAGGCGTGCACGTCTCGTCCCCTCATGCGTGACGAGGGAACACAGAACGCGGGCCGGGAGGGAGGGAGGAGGGAGCGACGGGAGGGGGGGGGGGGGGGGGGGGGGGAGCGCCGTGCGGACAGGGCTCTGCGCCTGCCTAATGAATGTGAACAGAGTTCAGCAGGGACCCATACGCACTTCTTCACAAGTGATAAAACAGCCATCGCGCAGAGGCAAGCGGTGCGTCTATCTCAATAGAAATGTCACCGTGCTATAAGTGTGCGATGACGGCGGCAACGAGGACAGACTGAGAAGTTGTCTCTTGGGGGGGGGGGCTGGGTAGGAAAAAAAAATACACTATTCCGTTGGCAACACTTCGTCTGGTTCGCCATCTGCCGCGCTGGGGCCGCGTACAAGTG
>NC_140285.1:13832633-14015133 GCF_964030765.1 Micromesistius poutassou
ATTAAAGTAAAGATCAGATTTCACAGGGAGCTGTCTGTCGGGGCTGGTGCTGTCACTACCAGGATAATGCGCTGGTGACACAGCAGTAATGGCAATGACAAAGACCTGCGAGGGATCAGCGACATGCCGATTAGATAATCACATTAATAATGTCCCCGAAGAAGACATGAGGGAGGAAGGACAGCGACAGCAAGGTAGCCTTCACACTGGAGAATGGAGATTGGAGAATGGAGATATTAAATAGACCCATTCCTTGTAGTTGGACAGCTAATAACTTCCTCTGTGTTGCCAATGGGTAGGCGATTGATTAGCTGATTATTTTCATTTTTCATTTTATTCAGTGGAGTCTTGGGCACTTAGGTTTAAATGTACCGTCATAAACATGTGCTGTGTTCGTAGGACATCCTTTCTAATTGAAATTAAGGGTCAATTGAATGGAGAAATGTGAATGAAATGAAGATGAACATTTGAACATGAACATGACACTTTTTGTTCATATATGTGTGTTGCACACTAAACAAAAAACATAAATAACACACACAAAGTGTATGTTAATAATGTTAATAAAGCTTATTTAAATGTGTGAATGTATTACATCAATCTATCTATCTCAGCTATTGAATAAAAAAACATTTTCCAAGCTATTAGATGGAACATTGCAGTACAGTTTACAACAAAACATTCACTCATTCATTCATTCATACATTAATTAATTAATTTGGCAAACATGAACGTGCAGAATTTAAAGAGATTTTTTGATTTTTACAAAAGCAGGTTGAAATTTTCCACAAAATGATTTGGTAACACTTTACAATAACCATAGTTTATAAATGGTAAATAGACCATTTATAAATGGTTAATAGACCATTTATAATGATAGTTAAATATTAATAAATGGTCTATTTACCATTTATGATTGGTCTTGCTGTTTATAAATGATGATTAAACATTAGTAAACTTAGTAAACTATCTGTTTACCTATTATAAATGGTCTATTTAACCATTTATAAATGGTCTATTTACCATTATAATTGGTCTATAAGCTGTTAACCATTTATAAATGGTCTATTAACCATTTATAAATGGTCTATTTACCATTTATAAACTATGGTTATTGTAAAGTGTTACCAATGATTTTTTTTTGTCTCACACAGACACAAACAGTCTGCAATATTGAACCGTTAACAGGTAACAAGTCTTACCTGAAAATCCCAAGACAGCGTTTACAAATATCTCAACAGAGTGATGTAAATCCTCCCATGTCTCTGCCCGCTGATCCTCCTCAACTCTCTGGATGCGTGCTGAACAGGGGGAACTCCACTGACCGTCCGTCCCTGCGCCCCCACTTTGACAACAACCCGCACAAAGACCACCCGAGCCCGGGTCGAGAGGAACAAGAAGAAGCAGGAGCAGAAAAAGAGATTTACAGCACTTTCAATTCTACCTTTTGAGATATCACTGATGGTGCCCCCTCCTCCCTTGAGGAGCTGCCGTCACTGATACAGAAATCCTTTGCCCTCCCTTCTCGCACATTGACGGGCATGTGCGCAGCGCTCCTTAATGAACTGTAGTGGAATCTCTGCTCCCCGCTCAGCCGTCCGCGTGCTGCCATGGGTCTCGAGCGTCTGAGCGTGCGGCTCGGGAGCCGCGTTCCCCTCAGCGCGCACCGGTAAGTAACGGATGTTGCTCCACAGGGGCTGTGTGTGTGTGTGTGTGTGTGTGTGTGTGTGTGTGTGTGTGTGGTGTGTGTGGTGTGTGTGGTGTGTGTGGTGTGTGTGTGTGTGTGTGTGTGTGTGTGTGTGTGTGTGTGTGTGTGTGTGTGTGTGCGCGCGTGTGTGCGCGTGTGCGCGCGTGTGCGTGTGTGCGCGTGTGTGTGATCCGCGCCCTCACGCTGTAACACAAGTCCTAGAGCCAGCCCGCTTCTACATTACATTACACACTGCGTGGGGCGAGAGTCCACCTGATCATTAGCTTCTCGGTTAAAATGCAAATCAGTCCGACTTGCACGGTGCGAAGGGCGACCGAGCTTAGGGTGACATTTTATATTTATTTCATAATTTCTTCCCTTTCTTCTGATTGGGGGGGGGGGGGGGGGGTTGGGGGGTGGTTCTATCGCTGCATTCTGCATTAGCATGTACTCTTACCACCCTGGAGAAAGACTGTAGAAAACAAAAAGTTTACTTTGACCACTGGAATATTTAGAACCTTGAACAAAAACACATGTTATTGTTGTGTTACAAAACACAGTACAACAACAAAAACAAAAAAAACAGAATTAAGAAAGTAAGTTGCACAACAATGTGAGTTCCTAGGAGCAGGGGACCGGTTCTTCGGTCTTCGGGACCGGAGGGCAAAACCACGACAAGAAGAGGGGAGAGCGGAAGCAGTGCCGTCCCCATCCCTGACCGCGGGCCCCTCCGCTGAAACCAATATTCCCGAGCAGGCAGGGACCTCATCGATACGGTGGGGGGGGGGGGGGGGGCAGATTGGGTGGCCGGCGTGCGGGGAGATGAGGGGAGGTGACGACGGCCAGATATGAAATTAATCCGTTTATCTGAGCGTGTGCCCCCCCCCCCCCCCTCCACAGCTCAGAGTGCTTCTTCACTGTGCCTTTGTGTCTGCTTCCTTTTGGTTTTTTTTTTCCTACTGCCGGTGTTACGGAACATAACCCAAGGCCGCCGCTCACTCGGTGCCATCAGAGCTACGAGGACTTTGCATTTTCTATTCCCGTTGCGTGTTTTTTGATTGGCCACAGTTCCATCTGGAGACGTGTACCTTAAGAGAGGCTGTGGCCTTCAGCGTCTAAATCTCTCCTCAAATCCTGAGCGGAAAGCGGTTGTGTGATCGCCATGCAAAAAATAGACGCTTTTCTCCGTCCAAACGGGCGGGGGAATGGTCGTGCGACGGGCAGTAAATTGCGGCGGCGGCATTATCTCCTCTCCTTTGGTGAAGGATGGTCTGGTGTTCCCTATATGCCGGAGGAGATAAGGAAGGAAGCGTTGAAGAACCTTTTCCTAGCATTTGAAACATTTTGAACGGCTCTTATCGCGGCGGCTGACTTCGTTACTTCCGCGTCACTGAGTTTAGCAACCTTCCTAAGCAGAAAGGGTCCGTTCGACCTCAGCCTGAATGTCTCACGGAAACTGTTGTCTGGTCACCTGCTGGGCTAATAAGGCGCCTGACGACCGCTTATATAAAGAAAGGAGTTATTTTTATCTGGAACATTGCCACGGTGTACGATTGTCTAGCTTTCGCGATGACAATTAAAAAGAATTCACGCCTTTAACTCAATCAATGTGAACTTGCTCAAACACCAACATTGCTACGTCTCCAACAGTTCTCCGGGATGGGCAAACTGTGAATGTGGTACAGACCGTGAACCTGTATGCGCTCGGCCAGAAAAAAGCCAGGACTTGATGTGTGATGGCTGAGAGGCTTTGGAGCGCATTTGGCCTTTTCGTGTTAACAGAGCTATTGAATCTAGATACATCCAACATCAGAATCGAAAGACTTCTGTCGCTTAAACTGAGCCAATAAGAGAGCGGCGCCATGACGGACGCGTGCAGTGGAATGAGAAGCTACCATAGATGGTTGGCTTGTGTGGTGCAGCAGCTCCACGGACTTGGGGACTGGCATTTGGGAAACCCAACCCTTCGAAAAATAAAAAGGTTTGTTTCCAGCGGGTTGCTGTGTGTGACCTTGAGAGTTCACAGAGGGGAGGAAACGACAACATCTCGCTCAACCTCCTTCTTTGTGACAGCTGCAATAATTCGACCTTTGACCTTTGGGTTATGGCTGCCATCATGGTGTGCACACCACTCCATCCATGACCTCCCCTCGCAATTGTTTGGAAACAAGTGCATTATATGAGTTCTCTGTTTTTAACAGGTGAGCCCATGGCTGTGACCCCGACATGCCTCACATCATCTGCGTCAGCTCAAGTGCGTCAGCTCAAGCTCAGATAGCTTTGACATTTTGAAAGTCTAAATGTCTCCTTGAAAAGAAAACAAGCTGTACTTTTATTTCATAGCATATGTATAGTAATGGTAAGGTAAGGTACAGAACACGAGTCGTGTAGTATAATACAGCATTGAGTAGCACACAGTACACTGAATGCAGACCAGCATTAGCCTGGGAACCAGACAGATCTGTGAGCTCATGTTTAATTTGCCCTGGCATATGCTTCTGGCCGCCTCCCGTTCAGACAGATGTCCATCAAACATGGCCCGGGCCGGCCAATAGCAGCCGTTTATCTGATATGGGGCGGGTTTGATACGATGACTGTGCAGAGGAGCCACGTTGAGGCATTTTCATAAACAACCAAGATGGTGGCCGCTGATTTGTCACACGTTTCTTTTTTCTCTGAATGGTTTTACATTCTCCAATTGCGCCTACAGCCATTTATGTCCGCTGAAAACGCCCATAAAATTTAAATGAACTGAGAGGTTCCAGAATAATACGTATTTGCAAACTGGTACGGCGATGTCAGGCTAGTAAAGCACATGAGCCAATCAAAGTAGAGAACTCAATGAAACATGGAACAGAAACAAGAGAGAATTCTGCTAGTCAATGTGGCTTATTCTAATCTATTCTGTGACACACTGCCCCACCAAGACTCTTCAAAATAAATTTCTAACCTGAAAGCATGTCCAACATGTGCCACCCCCTAATCATTTTGACATGGTTGTTCTCTCGTCTCATGTTTGAAGGAACACTGCAGTGGAAATTTAATTCAAATTGGTGGACCCAGATATGGCATATCAGTCTCGCCGGCTACTTCACAAGCCCTAACAGGCTTGTTTCCTTTGTTTCTCGCTACAGAGGACTATATATATTCAATACCTCAACTGAAGGAGCTTTCCCACATATCCCCAAAGGCATGTTTTTTTCCCCTTCTGTGTTAAAACATTAAAAACAATAAACTAATAGAGAGCGAAAGGGAAGGAGCGCGAGTGAGAGAGCGCTAATGACATGGCCCCAAGATAAGACATTGGTATTTTGTGCCAGGGTTGGTCAGCACAGAAAAATGTCAATAAATCATTGTGCTTCGCTGCAAGCTGAGGTTGTGAGCGCTTGTTTCTGTGATATGCCGCGGGATGAAACATGAAACATTTTATCTTTTTCTTTTTTTTCTTCTCTTACCCTAAGCTAAGCCTAGTCTTGTCATAACAGCCTACTGAAAAGGTTTCTGTGCCCTAAAAAACACATGACATTTCAGGATGATATTAGTGCTGATTACAGCGACACTGTGCCCACTGGGGTGATTGGTATCACACAGAGAATGTCATGCTACACACGACACTGGACAGAAAAATGAGGCAGCTTTTATGCATATACTTTTAAACAGTTGAAGAAGGAGCGGAGAGAGGTTTGGTTGGGGTTATAGGGGTGTTGTGTATTTATGCACTGGGGTTCACACTTTGAAGAAGAATTGGTAGATTCGCAATATTAATTATTTTCACATACATATTGTCATATTTTGATACAATTCAATTATTATTGTAATAAAAAGCTTATATTGAAACACATATTAGCACCATTGGAAATATAAATGAAGGGATGGGTCAATAGCTTGTGATGGTGTGAGTTCAGGCCAGTTCCCCTCATTGTTGACATTGACAGTGCAAAGAACATAAATCATTGGGGATAAATCACGATAAATCAGGAAGGTGGAGCAAAATGATGATGGATGCCGTTCAGGTCGTTCATTTACATTTTCCTTTTTTATTCTTTTACTCAGTGTCTTTTTCCTTTGATAGATTCACAGCTTCTATCCGGAAAGGTCAACGTTAAAATAGCTGGTATCTGCTCTATTTGCATGAGCCACTTCCTGTGCTCAGTCAAGTAAGAAATGAGATTGTATTTTTTTCATGAAAGGCAGAGTGAGAAACTGGCCTTTGAATCTCACTTCAGTAGGGTATTAATATCTAAGTGGGTGGAATCTGATCAAACTAGCTATTAAAATAAGAAGAAATCTTGGAACTTGATGTTTTTTCAATTTACCGGTGCCCCCCTCGCGTTTAATGGAAATTGAGCAGCTCGACTTTAACATCGGTTGATCTTAACATTTAATAGATTCCATTATATGTTTGTCTTGGATAAGAGTGAGGAATAGTTCACCAAGCAGAAACATCTCATTAACTTCCCAGACACAAACCCTGCAGCTCCCAAGGTGCGCTCTGTGAAGAGCAGACAGATTAGAAACACCAGTATTTGCCTACAAACCCTCTCACCTATAGAATAGGACACCTATGCAATTTTTTATTGTTTCTGCAATAACATATATCTTCAAATCGGTATTAATCCTTTTTTATTTAACTAATACCGAGAGAGTTCCCTTGTGCTCCAGCGCGATACTAATCCAAATGTCGGTTGGCTGTAAGTAGTATAGCAATATCATGCAGGAGACAGAGACGGATAGGTAGATAAGTCAAACCTTTAGCCGTTCTCACGGGCCAAATGGGTGACGGCCGTCTCCATAGACAGCAGATGCTGTCTCCCTCTGGCTCTCAGCCTCAACGTTTTATTCTAGTAACTATCTCTGTCTCTCTTGAGATTGTCCATGGTAAAAAAAAATGGCACTCTCGCATGGCATTCAGGTAGATGGAAAAACAACAACAAAAAAAAGTGTTTCCCTGTCTGGAAGAATGTAGTGTCTGTGTGAGCATTCGACTAAGCTAAGTGGTTGTCTTAATTATGCCCGAGTTTGAATTGTGATGATGTGCATTTCTTTTGTGTAAGCCTTCTTCAGAGTAGCTCAGACTGGGTTTTACTTAGGACGGAGCTTACCTTTAAAAATGTATATTAATGATTCATATGCTATTACCGCCGAGCATTGTCGGTCACTCATGTCACGGTATATGTCATGAATCATGACATATACCGTGACATGAGTGACCGATGCATCATGACTCATGATGCATCATGAAATAGATAGATACTTTATTTCCGGACACATGGTCCAATAAAAAACAACTACACATACACAAACAACTGAGAAGCTCCCAATCATTAAAAAAAACATGCCGGTGATGTAATGCAACTGTATGCCTTTTATACGTACATTGCCTGAAATGAAATCACAAAGTGTCCTTGAAGTGTCGTCCTCAAAGATAAACTGTTGGCAACACGTGTCTCACGTCAACACATCACGATCACTATCCTGTACACACACACATGCATACACAGACACACACAGACACACACAGACAGGCTGTGTAAATAAATGATTTTCTTCTCTGACTGAGTGTCAAACCGAATGCAAGCCTCGTTTTGATCGTTATTCGTCTGTGTAATGACGACAGCACCGTGGAAAAGCCATTTAATACCATATAATCAAGCCTCCCCTTTAAAACCAAGCTCAAACTTGCGGTGTAGGGGGGAACAATTTTGATTTGTACCGCTGTCTACAATAAAATTGGCTGTTGGTGCCAACGTAGGGAAGGTGCGTTATGTGAGAGGAAATCAATTAGGGCTCTTTGGTGTCATTTGTCAGAGTGATGCACATGTGTGTCAGACGGCCTGGCATCACTCTGTTCTGTTCTCCCTGTGTACACACGGATTATAAGGATCCTTCGATTTAAAAATCCACTCTCACACACGGCCAGATGAAGTCATGCAACCAGTGATAAGTGTGCTTGTTGGGAAAGCACTCAGCGACACCAAACAAGGGCGCTACGATATATCTGCCATTTGTTATGTAGTGCAATGGCAGGCTTTCTGAAACTGATTTGATGCTGATTTCCAGAAACACTTGAAACACCCTGAATATTCTGTGTGCTGACTGCCTATAGAGGCTGAAGTCTGGAGGTGTGATTGGGATGATGGAAGATTTTAAGTCATTATATGCTCAAAGACTGTTGAGTAGACCAAAGGCCCCTAAAAAGCAGTCAAATAATGACCCAACCCATAATTGCAGAGGGAGTTTCTCCCGCCGTGTCATATATTTCACAGAGGCAACTTTTATTATAAACAGTTGTAATAGGTCTGAACAGAAAGGAACACCATGTTCATAAGACTAACAAGATTTGAAAAAACAAGGGTTACAAAGACATGGACCCATTTTGTTTTTATATATTTACGGGCTAGGAAACATAGTCTTCCAAAGTACGGTTCTTCTCATCATCCATGACTGATATAATAGGGAAATGAGTCATATAAAAACCACAACTGTACTTCTGCGCCCGCTGAGAGACAAGGTTGCATATCAAGCTGGCTGGCTGAAGTACCTGCTGGGAATGGCTCCTGTGTGGATTGTGGTTGGGGGGGGGGGGGGGGGGTGGCGAAAAGCATTTCTTTACCCCGCCAATGGAAGACTGAGTCAGGTTTATGACTACGGGGAGCGGAGGGTGGCCTTTATTTCTCTGAGAATAATCATTATTATTGCCCTGCAAATTCATGCCTTGCTTCTTGAGAGAACCTACGAACAGAGTGCCTGTCATTTCTCTTACCGGCTTATACATTATTAATAAGTCTAAGGCCCTATCATCCACTGTACTGTATGCTACTGCCATACATCCTCAGTGGAAACAACACAGAGATGCATGTAGTGTTTGTGTTTTCTGTTTGGTGCCGTATATGCTCGCCATGGGGTTTTTAAGATGTACTCTCAATTATGCATCCCTAAGATCCTACGCAGTTGTACAAACAGACCTACTTTGACCTTGTCAAGAATAATTACAAATTACCTACAAAGGGCTTGCTACAAAGCATGTTCAGAGCATCATAAACATGAAGGAGAAGTCTTAACCAAGCCATACCTATCTTTCATCGGGAATTCCCATTACGGTTAAAGACGCAGGGGAAAGAAATAACATTTTCTTGACGGATTGCAGATGGATTTGACAAGAAGGCATCTCCATGGGAAGACATGCTTTATTGCCTTCAAAGGAAAGGGATTTATGTTGATTCTCTGCTGATTCTTCTGCTGCAGTGGGCTACCACTATCGGCAGCTGTGTACTAGCATCTGGCCTGGGTGACACTGACTTCTTGCTTTCACTGGTCACAAGCATTTTAGTATTTAGTCATTTAAGAGATTCCTTCATTCATAGTGGCTTACAGTGACTTCAGATTCATGTTATTAAGGAGTTATTAAGGTCAGCCATCTTGCTCAAGGATGTTTGAAAGTAGGCTGTGGACGTGAATGAAACCAGGTCCCTAGCCACTATACACCATCCTGCCCATTATTGGACATTTTTGCATTACGACCCCGAAGCATACAGACAGACAACAGTGTGTGTGTCTCTAGGATAACGGTGAGGAATAGTTCACCCAGCAGAAATATCTCATTACCTTCCCAGATGGAAATCTTCCAGCTCACAACGTGGGGTATGGGAAGAGCAGTCACACAACAAGAGTGCCCTAGAATTTAATTACCAACCTGTATGCCTACTAAATGGTACATCTATACAGTGTCGTTCCTAGAAAAACACAGTTTTAAAGTGGATGTTCTTCAGAGCTACTAATGGGATGTTATCTTCTTTGCTAAGGTGCTCTATAGCCGATTTCCTTTTTACATTCTAGAATGTTCCAAATACAGTTATTATAATGTAAGTATTGCAATATATCAGACATAAAACTGATTAACCTTGGCTCAAACACTAGTGGTAATATTTTACTCAAACACATTCATATTTTACTAATTAGATTGTTTTGAAACTGTTTTGAGACCCATTGAGACTTAAATGTTGAATAAACGCTTTACAAATGAGTTTGATTCCCCTGAAAGTGTGCTAAACACCAAATGAATATTCATATTGACACATCAATAATTGACATGAAAATCTGTTCATCAGTTACACATGAAAACAACATTGTGAGACTAATTGCGTAATTGTGGCGTGCTTCACTTAATACTTCAACCAATTAGTGAATTCAAAGTTGATATTACTACCATAAAGAGCAACCACACAGAGACATAATCTGATGTATGGACACCTAATTAGCTTTGATTGCAAATTGAAACAAATAACAGGATATATTCGCTTATGCAACACGGCAGCAACACATAACCTCCTCTGACTGTAAACCTGTCCCTGGCTCATTTCTCTCCGAGCTGAAAGAAAGTTTAAAAAAAGGTAAACCAAAGAACTAACGCCCATGTTGCTGCAGTAGAGTAGCAGTAGTCATTTTCACCTGCCGTTATACCAGAGCAAGTACCACATAAACACCTAGAAAAACAAAGCGCATCGGAATGTACACACACCCCACAGAACACATACACACACACACACACACACACACACACACACACACACACATGCACGCACACGAGCCCTGTAATCAAGGCACTCTGGTACCTGGTATATTCAGAGTCCTGTTTCGCGCCTCCCACGTTTTTGTTTCTTCTACCTTTCCTGTTGGTTCTGGAGCACCCATCCCTCAAGCACCCTTCAGTCCCACAGCAATCATCCCATTTAGACGGCCCAGAGGGGCGGGGGGGGGGCTGGTACTTTGTTATTCCATACTGCTGTCTGTACCTCCAATTATCCTCTTCACTACCCAATGATCTGTTAATATTCATCTTGTGTGCGTGTCTGCGTGTGTGCACGTGTGTGCGCGCGTGTGTGTGTGTGTGTGTGTGTGTGTGTGTGTGTGTGTGTGTGTCTGTGTGTGTGTGTGTGTGTGTGTGTGGACAAATTGTGATTCATTCTCTTTTGGACATAAAAACTTGGTTGGTCAGGCACAATAAGCAAATTAATAAAATCTCTCTCTCTCACCCTCTCTCTCTCTTTCTCTCTCTCTCTCTCTCTCTCTCAATAATGAGAGCGAGAGAGAGAGAGAGAGAGAGAGAGAGAGAGAGAGAGAGACAGAGAGACAGAGAGAGCGAGAGAGAGGGAGAGTGAGAGTTAGAGACTGATATTCATTGAAAGTGTGAACTTGAATATCTGGATGGTCTCACGAGGCTAGCTGCCCAGTGCCACATACTAGAAAACACTAAAGCCATTACAAGGGTTTAATTACTGTCAATTACACATATATAAATATATATATACAAGTTAGCAGTTCACAATGAATATCAGTCTGCCTTAGCTGGGCATTAGCATGTGATTTTTCCAGATATGGCTGCAGCTTCACATTGCTCAAAAAACACATTTCTGTTTATCTTTTAAGATCGTTATTCAGTTTATTCATGGTAAAAACTGATTTGATTGCTGGGTAGGCTGGTGGTGTGTTAATTATTTTTTTATTTGGGAGATTTAGGTGCTCCTTGTTCTTCATGAACTGAAAGCTCTCAAGGCAAGCAGTGATTGGTCTGAGCATTTGGTTATTTTTGGAGAAGCTTTCAAAGGGCTGGAGGCCAGCCTGATCTGCAGAAAGAAACGGAATATGAACTCACTGATCAGGATGGCCTCAAGAAGCTACTGGGCGGGAATATATAAAAATGAATTAAAAATAAAATCTATAAACAAAGCTTTCTCTTTAAAGTAGAATAGCCAACCCAATGATTATTTACTTATGGTTAGTATCATACAGAAGAAAAAGCTTTTCATTTAAAAAATATGTAAATCGAAACCAAGAACACAAAATAATAATATTAATAACAATAATAATAGTAGGGATTGTGTGGGCTCATTGCGTCTGATACATTGGAGGAGTCGATGTACTTCTGACTCCAGGCTTGAATGAACATGTGTGCATATTGTACTGAACAACAAGTTCCCTAATAGCTAAGCAATATTGCAAGCAATAAAGGGTTCATCTGAAACTAATTGTTGTTTTTTTATCCTGGCAAGTGAGCGTTCCACAGGGGTGTAGTCTGTCAGCCGGGGTGAGGAGAAAGACCCGGTGTCTCCGTGTCGTGGTTGACCTATCAGATCCCTGCTCAAGGAAAACAGCAGAGAAACTACTAATACAACTGTCGAACGTGACTCCCAGAGTGCCTCGAGAAGTCCACGCAGGTGAAGCAAATCTACCTCATTAGTCTCAGCGTCGGGGTCTGTTTGATTTATTCCTCGGCGCCGCGGACGGGGACGGGCGCCCACTCGTTGGCTCGGGGCAGGCACCATGACAAAAGCAAAGCGGTCTCGCTAGCTATTGCTGCCTACCCTTTGGCATTAATCATCACGTCTCCATTTACATTTTTCAGGAAGAATAGCCTGTTGCTTTTGACAACAACAAATTGGCATTTCATGCCACTCTCTCTTCTTCAGGTGCATCTCTAAACAATTTGTAACTAATGAGACTGACACAGACTAAACCTGATGAACCCCTTACATTATCACAGCTCCTGCGCTGAGGTTTGCTGTTGTTGTTGTTGCTGTTGTTTATGCCCTTTTAAATCAATTTGGGCAGTGCCAGTTGGCCATGCAGCCCTGTATTTAAAACATGGAACGGCCACTTACATATTTGGTATTATAATGTTCATGTGTTATTGTAGCTGGAGCTTATCTGGCTCAATCCGGCTGACTTCAACATGAAACCCATCCTTGTGCCCAACAGCCCAAAATAGACCTATTGTGGCATATTAAGTTCTAGCTCGACGCTTCCATATTCACAGAAGATCAGTTTTTTCTCATATATATGTTGTCAGGACTTCACTGGTCATTTAACGCAAAGACTTCATGTTTATTTATTTTTATATAGAACTGAAGAAACTGAACTGAGTTGTATGAAAATAGTTCTTTGTTGGAAAACAATATTTCCTCTTTTACAAACTGAGATTTTTTGTTATGTTCCCACTGAATGGTGGCGCTCGCAGCATCTCAGTCCCCCGGGCGTCACCAAAGGCCAGAGCTTATTGTCTCCCCGCACAGACACAACCGTGTAATGCATCCCTGCTCATGAGATTCCAATTGAACTGACTTGTATGTGGGGAAGTCTATCGAGGGGCACTTTAAGACATAATGAACTCTTTATTATCGACGCCCACCGTGTAATCTCAGTGTATCTATAGGACTAGACGTCCTTTGAACACTCCACCCTCACCCCCAACTCAGCACACACACACACACACACACACACACACACACACACACACACACACAGAAGAAGAATGGAAACTAAATCACACACCTCCAGCCAGCTTTAGCAAGCACGGTCGTCACACTCAACAACCTCATCATGTTGCTCCGAGACTCGGCAGACGCTGCCCTTGAAAAGCACAAAAAAAACAACATCTCTGAGGACACAGATTTGCTCGAGCTATTGTGACGCTGACTCAAGTCGGCCGCGCCACACGTGTACTCAACGCGTACACGTGTCGAGTACACGTATGCGTAATCAGGATATTGAAGCATGCCCCGTGCATTCTGTCGCTATAACTAAGACGCGGCGTCCATTTGTTATGCCCCTCTGAAGAAAAAAATGATAAAACATTCTTGATTAAATCAAGACATTCACGAGTGGATGTTGATAGCATGGCTAGCCCTCGCATGCTATTAGCATTCCCGCTACGTCGGCCGCTATCCCTGCCTCACGCTTAATGATTCTGCCGGCCATCGGCAGACCCCGACGCGTGGCAGCCAATGGAAACATAATCCCCAGTATTACAAGTCCTCTGATATGTAATTACACAGATGTTAGGGCTGAGACGGCTCCTGCCATCGTGTTGCAGCTGCCCTTTTTTTTCCCCCTCGTTTTGAGGCACGGACAAGCCGATACGCCTCGCTCGCTCCTCTAATTATTTTTTTTTACGCTTCTCCCTTCTTTCACGGCCAGTCTCTGTGTCATACTCTCTAGTCGTAGCTGTGGCCCGGGGAGGCCATCCCTAAAGACATGACACTGGCTGTCTCGTGGGACTGTAAATAGGCAGCGGGCGGTAGGCCCAGGTCCATCGCGAGCTCTCCGGAGTCACAGCGGGGACTCGAGGGATATAAAGCCGCGACGCTGCCGCCACTCAACTCGGTCACGCGGTTTGGAAGCCTTGATTGGCCTTCAGTCTGTTGGGTGTAATGCAATGGGGTGTGTATCATGTATACCCTTAAGAGTGTATGGCCTAGCTCAATGAATGGATATAGGATGGATCTCATAATCTGAACAATGAAATATCAATATTGACAGATTTTATGGGGTAGCCTAAACAGTTTGATATCTAGCTATCTGTCCATCCATCTACAGATAGATGGACTGTTTGACCGAGAGACAGACAGACTGCGAGAAGAGAACTGTAGTGAAATTGAGAATAGTATTAGGAAGAACAGATTTCTTCTTGTATTACATGCTTTGAGTAGCCCCAGTGTCTACAGTCACACAAGCTTTGGTAATTGTCTGTGTTCAGCAGATAAAGAGGGGAAACAATGGTTTTAATGCGCTTGTTGCGGGAGCAAGTCCAACGAGCAGTGGTTCAGAGAAAGCCAATTGTTTCCACAAAGGCTGAATTTAACTTGAGTGACAGATCATAAGCATATTGGTCTGTGACTGACCAATATGCTTATGATCTGTCACTCAGTGGTGCTGAATTGTTATGCGTTGAGAAATGGGCTAAATGTGTGTCAGGACGATTATGCTACGACAAAACAGAACACTTTGCTCAATTTGGTGGGAAATAAAGTTGAATCACTCCAAATGATGTGTGGCGGTTATCTCATTTAGCCCTTAACTTTGCCTTGCTTCTCAATTTCATGAACCATTGTGAATGAATCCTAATTGAGTGGTTTGGGGATTCTGCAGCTCTTTGTTCTTGTATTGGTTCAAAGTGCAGCCTCGCTCTGTCTGGTCCCATTTTCATTAAAAGAACGACAGTCTTGATGTGTCTTTGTGTCGACTCAATGGCATTGGTCTGAGCATAACTGCGGCATTTCTATGAGATAACGGCTGATATTAATTTGATTATTGCTTATCCACGAAAAAGGTGCTACCAAACATAATTTCTGTATTTTGTTTGTGCGTTTTTCTAATTTAACTGGACCCATTATTTCTCATTCAGGGACATGTCATCTCAGCATAGCTCCACTCCAAGATGAACACTAGCTCTCTTCTGTCTGTGTTTTTGGTGGCTTGTTGTGGGATGTCTCCTCCGAATGGTTAATTGATGTCATCTGCCCTCTAGGGACGTGCTAAGGTAAAGCAAGAGCCTTAGTTACTCCTCGTCTCGCAGCCCAGGCTTCCACACACACGACTCCCGCATCCTTAATTACACCCATAAGTCGATAGCAGTCAACTTATTGTGTGTCAAATGCAGCTCATTAACATAGCGCTCACGGTTAATCTCGTGTATCACGGAGACAGGCTCGGCAATCAGGAGAAACGCCACTAGGGCCCTGACGCTCTCCACTCTGGAGAGGGTGATTGAGTCCTTGAAGGCCCCCTGGATATACTGACATGGTAATTTATCCGCTGTCTGGTGGAACATTTGAACACCGCCTACATGTAATACTACGGCTAAGATATAGGCTAGATATAGGCGTCCGTGCATTTAGACGTCCTGCCAGTCCAGATGCCACTGGCCCCCAGCCTGTGTGATAGGGTGACAGCTCAGAAACCACTAGCCCTACGCAGGGGGGTTGGGGGCTCCACCGTACAGTAGGCTACAGTAAACTCCTGAATCTTGGATATGTTATAACACGACGGCATCGCCCTCCGCCGGAGCATAAACGTCGCAAGCCTAGAGATTAGTGCCGCTGCTGCACCGCGCGTAAAGACGATTAGCGAAGATTATTAACAAACATGTTGGATTAGACGCCGCAGCATCAGTACCAGCGACTACTTTCCCCTGACATCCCGACTGTGTCATTAAAACAGTGTTACAGTTAGTTAAAAAAAAAAAAAAAAAAAAAAAGACAAATGTGTGCCACTGATAGCCACGCAGTGCTGGGGTTCTGCTTGATCGGCGTCCACAAATTTACAATTTACAGTATTTACCAATTTTAAGACTCCAGATAGCCCCCCACCGCCCCCGCCCCCATCTGAAGTATTTAAATCGGTGCAGGCTGGGGTTTGGATGTTGCTCTGCCTCACACCAGTTTATGAAACGTCCTAGTAGTACCGATGGAATTATAATTAGTATTCATTCTGGGTTGCAAGGCACACCCTATATTCGGCTGGCAGGCATTATTTTGCAATGAATGTGCACAATTAAATGGATTTTTGACATTATGTTTGCTTTACTTCCCAATATGCAGTTTTGCGTATGAAAATGTAAAAGTAATTTCATTCAAGCATGGAGCAACGAGTGCTCATGTTAGTGGTCACACTTTTTAGGGGGGCTTGGTCGGCGCAGTATAGCCCCGGATTCAATCTGCTGGGTCTCAATTAACGTCAGATACACTGGCATCAGCCACAGTGCAGAGCGGTGATTATGTACAAGCTGTTCAGTAAGTAGTTGATACACAGATTATGGGAACCAGCATTTTAATTAGGGGCCTTCGCTTTCTCCGTACGAGTGTACAGAGTAAACCTAGTCATGCATGCGGTTAATACACGCCTTGACTTGATGTTTTGGGCCAGTGTTTGACAATAGCAGTATTTTAATTAAATCTGAAAATAACAGTTTCAAGAGGGTTCAAATTAAATCAGAACGTGCCCCCGTCGAGTTTCTATTGAACTTGATAGTTTGTCTCTTTATCGATTGTGTTATTATCACAGATTATAATGAACACAATAACTCTGAGAAAGATGAGTCGTTTCACCAGCTCCAGCCTCAGCCTCAGGACTGTAATCGTGTAACATTTTTTTAAAGGACCGCTGCTGCGAAGCGCCCTTCTCCACATTTGAGTGGTTCATAAGCCGCTGACTGTAGGGCCACTCTCTCAGGGAGACGCCAGAACAAAACCAAGATAACATTATTTGTTTCAATATTTTAATTTCTATGCAAATGACCTATATTGTTGTTATATTATTATTATTATTAGTAGTAGTAGTAGTAGTAGTAGTAGGAGTAGGAGTAGTAGTAGTAGTAGTAATAGTAGTAGTAGCCTAGTAGTAGAAGTAGTAGTAGTAGTAGTAGTAGTAGTACCTAGTAGTAGAAGTAGTAGTAGTAGTAGTAGTACCTAGTAGTAGAAGTAGGAGGAGGAGTATTCTACACAATGACCAAAAATGTACAAGAAACAAAAAATCTTTAGCGAAATACTAATGAATAACATTTCACTCTCTTCTTGGCATTTTAAAAAGGGCAACATACACTGATTATCTCTCTACATCACAGGACTCGAATGCAAGTATTTATTGCCATCTAGTGGTGAAATCGTTTTTTTTGTTTTTTTACATTTTGGTTCATGTTTTTGTTTTTCAGTGGGCGGGTTTTACGTCACATCCATGTTTTACATGAATTCAAAAAGTAAGTAAGAAGAGCAACACACCAGCCAGGGGGAGTGGGGGCGATTTCACACTCCCACAAAAGCTATTACTGTAGTGCAGATGTTTCTAAACAATTTATTTAATAACTTATGACAAACAACACATAAACACGCTGGATCCACTGAAGTTCCCCTCCCAGCCTAAAGATTCAGGATGTATCCTTTATTTAGTGTCCTCGCTTATGACATGTGTGTTCACAGTCTGAAAGGACAAGACACAGAAAACATAACAAAGAGACAAACAAGAAGAAACAGGAAACATGATGTATAATTTAGAGGGCGCTGGGGCGATGGTGGCCGAGGGCAGTTCTCTCTAAAGAAAGCGCTCCCTCTTACAGACTAGAGCTGACAACCTGTGGCAGTGTGGGAGGAGGGTGAGGCGTGGGCAGGGCGAAGAACTATGGTGAGTGCTTTGGGTGGAGAGATGCTGGAACATTTAAAAAGTGACACGAACAGGAATGGTAGACCTTCCAGTTTACCCAGGGCTATTGAATAAAAGCTGAATGTGTTCATCCACACATAGTTTATGGCATTACGATAGCAGTAGCCCACATAGTAGCTAAAAACGATACTAGAATGTACGTATTATCTACGTTTTCTTTGGTAGAAATGCAATCAATATGGTCTTAGATAAGCTATGTAGATACATGGCATGAGAGTGAAAGATAGCAGAATGCATGCAGGCCTATACCAGATCATAGATTGGGTGATGTTAATTAGGAGGCTGTTCATTACCAGAGCCTACTGATTCATGTGGTCGAATTAAAATGACTGACTTGCCATATCCCAATCAAAGGTATCCTGATGTGTGAAAGCACAGTTCGATAGGCTGATCGATCAACCTGAATGGTACAGTTATTGTGGTTATCGATTCCGGATCGGATTCACGCCCGGCAGTGCAGCGCCCATACTCACCAGCAGGTGGCGGTATATGCAGATCGCATTGTGTTACAGCGGCGAGCAGAAAAAGAAAGGTAGCGTTCGTTACGAAAGTAACCTGCAAACGCGCTGGACCAAAACAATGGTTGATTTTGTTACTGACTGAGTACTTCGTTTGTGCACCGTACAGTGGCATTGCTTGAATTTGATTCAAGTTGAAGTTGACTGCTTTATTGAGCGTTTGTACCCTGAATAACACTTGCGTAACCACTGAAATGAAATGTGTTTATAACTGACTTGTGTAAGGGGCTTTGTCATTGATGTTAACAGCTTCGCCTCGCCAGACGTAGAGCCTGTTGGTGGTTTAATATGCGGTTCAATATGTTTCATATGCTTCCCAAAGTACGGATGCCAATGACATTGGCATTAGCCAGAGGAGTTCCTTCCTTGGCGAGCTGCAGATCTCTCTCCCACCATCAGCATCGGACCTTCTCCACACAACCATCACTTGTCAGGGTAAGAAAATATACTTGTTTACAAAACACTTATTACACGCATTATTTCGACTAACGTGACTTACTTACTGAATGATTTATACTTTAGTATAATCATTTATTCAAATCAATTGCAGGTGTTGTACGATGGCCTTTGTCCCATTTGTGTGACGGAGATACGGTTCCTCCAGTATTACCAGAGAAACAAACCAGAAAAAGTCACATTTGTTGACATCTCCCTTCCTGGTTATGACGGCGGAGAGTACTCAGGGGTCAGCTACGACACGGCCATGGATGAGATGCACGTGATTGATGAAAGAGACCAGGTCAGCATCTTCTAATTCACAGGGCTAGCAATGCATTTGATGTGTGTATGTAGAGACTGTACTGCATGCATTTACATAATTATAATCACAACATCAAACACACTTTCTGTAACACATTTTCTATTTCTGTTGACGCTGAAACAAGAGATGGAGTTCACACTGTTTGGTTTTCGCAGCAGGCCTTCTAATTGGTGTCATCAGGGGAAATTATGTATAAATATACTTACCATTACCGTCCTGTGAACTCTGCAGGTACACCGTGGGATCCCAGCGTTCTCCGTTATGTACGGCGCCGTCGGCCTGGGCTGGTTGGGGCGCTTCATGATGTGGGCCCCTTTGAGGCCCTTGATGGACAAAAGCTATGCCATCTTTGCCAGGAATCGCCTGAAGTGGACTGGACGTGGGGATGAGTGCCGTACCGGGAGCTGTGCAAAGAAAACAGGATGATCGTTAGGATGGCAGTTTGACTATTTATGGGATGGATTTCTCAACTGCTGAGTGGGCACCTGCCACTAGATAACAATCAAGGTTGGAAAACAAGCTCTAACTGTCGCAATGAAATGCTAGCAAAATGATGAAATGTGTTTTTGAAGGAAAGCATTTTTAAGAATGACAACATTTGAACAACTGATGTTAATTATACAGTGGCATTACCTTGGCCAACAGAGAATGTAATCTACAACGTCAAATCACACTTTTGGATGGTTTGTGCAATAAAAACGTCAGTAAAGCTGTAACACGAGGGACGTTATATTTTCTGTCATCGTGTGTGACTGTGCTCGGCAGAAGCCAGACCCGGGTGGGCGGGGGGGGGGATCAAAGAGCGGGTCCTGTGTCTGCCTGTTGTTATCAGCCAGACACCAGTGGCTGATACAGGTTGTACAAACTAGGACGCACGTGACCGCACCCAACGCTTACGCAACAGATCTGTCACATACACAGTGGAGTGGGGCACACCCCTTTCAACTCGTGTGGACATTCTTGTGGTGACCTGACCTGAGATCCATAAAATAAGATGCTGGTGAAAGATAGTTTCTCGGAGACATTGGAGTAGAAGTGGATTTATAGAGGGAATAAAAACATTGTTTCCAAGAAACTCATGTGTAGCTCTTCCAGGGTTGTCCCTGTCCGGTAACCTTGATGGGAGAGAGACTGTGCCAAGTGTCCTCTGACGTCTTCTCTGGGCCTCCTGGCTTTCAAGACCCACAACTTGTTGTCTTCCCTAATATTAGCCTTGTGCTTGCGTGCTGTACAGTCAGCCGTGAAGGCACATGACCTTAAGCTTTTGTTTTCTTGAATGGCATTGGTCAGCCAGCAGGGCAGAGGCGTCCACCCCTAAGCCAGTTTAGCCAATTAGATTAGAGCTCCTCTATGTATAGCAGGGATAGCAAAACACTGTAGTGCAACATGCTAGCTACTTGTGTGTGGAATTGTGTACCAGACATTAAAGCACAACAAACTGGCTAAATGGAAGAATGAACAATCATGATTGGTGCAATAGAATAAGGTATGTTCTGGGCTTGAAGCAGTTTACATAGATATTGATTTTATTCCCATATTATAGAATCTGTAAGCCACCAAAGCTGTTGACCTTGATTGATTATTAGAAATTAATAAATTATTTAACTAAGTAATTTCGTAACTCATTATATAAATGTGATTTACTATTATTATGATTGTTAACTAGAATAAATAGGTTGAAAGGTCTTTCCATTCACCAACAAACACATACATTAAGTTGTAAGTTGTATTGTATTGTATACCAATGGCAGACGTACTGGACTGCTTATTATTTTGAGGTTTAGAATTGAGATGGCGCTTGTGTCTTTACAGTTTTTTGCAGTCCAAAGCACAGATAAATCCAAAGCCAATATTCAACCATGACTATACTTAACCTTTCGCTGGTTTTGGTAGAGCATGATCAACCTCCCATCCCATTAACTCAGGCCTTATCCATTGCTTTAACCTAGCAGGGAGAGATTTCAATATGTGTCTCAGTTCCGGTTAGTCATGAAATTAATGCTATCTCACTTTGTTGAGGATGCTGTCAACTTACTTTGTACTTCCCCACATAAAATAATTTTCTCTACATTCATATGTTTGTTAGATTATACACAAGACAAGACAAGAATGTTAATACAATACAATTGTTTGTAATCCCAGGTTACCAGAGGACTCTGCCAGCATGTCCAGTATTTATAATTAGACTGCAATATTTCCACATATTCCATTCAATCCAGAGATGGGACGCTACCTTTGCACCAACCTCTTCAGCGCAGGGACGCTACCGTCATACTGCAAGCTAAGGTTCCTCATTGGCTTCCTCAGAGGCCTACCGCACTACGCCAGGCCACCCCTTTACTCTGACCTCAGTCTCAACCCTACCCAGCTGGACAGCCTCCAGCACCACAGCTTCACACAAAGGGCTAGCCGCAGAAAGGCCAAGATAAGCGGACGCTGCATACTGCGGTCTACCTCCAACCACTTGGGCAGGAATAGCATCAGGGAGGTGAGATACCTCCAGGCCGTTGGGTTCTGCTCATCCTCCGACCGGAGCGACTTTAAGGCCAGCCCTCCCATCGGAATCATCCAGGAGTCTCTGACGGGTTTCCAATGGAGTGCCCTGGGAGCTCGTCTGGGCCACTCTTTTAATAGCCTGTCACGACACATCAATGTTTATTTCAAGCAGAAAGACACTCATCCCGTTCCTCTTGCAGAAAGCGCCGGTCTTCTGTTAGCCACTCCAGAGTATGTGAGCAGGTTACGAAAACGTAATCAAAGTCAGAGGGCGGTCAGAGAGAGAGTTGTTTTTCGGGAAAAGGACACTGCACAGGAATTAAAATGTGAAGACAAGGACAGGACCTCTAAAACTCCACCTGAAGAAGAAGCATCACCTCCCAAACATTCTGGAGTGCAACTATTTCACCCGAGCTCTCTGGCTACGAGATTCGGAGAGAACTACATTCATGTGGCAAATCACATCAACTCCTTTTTCTCCAGAAGTGGTTCATCAGATTTAACGATTCAGAATGACCTGGAAAATGTGCACGCCAATAAAGTTTCAACCAGGAGGCAAAGAAGTAGAAATACACAAGCAGAACAGAAGCCTAGAGGGCAAATAGATGCTGAGCTGTCACCAAGTTCAGATAAAGGCAACACCTCAAGCAACATAGCAGAAGCCTACCTTCTGTTTGCAAGCCACATCAACAGATATTTTGGTGCCAAAGTGGATGATAATGCTTCTAAAGATAAATTCCAGGGAGACAAACCCAGGCAGACAGTAGACAGCCATCAAAAGGAGCCCTTAGAACTATCTACCTCTGAAACTCAAATTAACTCCTCACAATTGCGTCAGGAAAAACACTACAATTCTAAAAGTGAAGGGCTTTTCCACTCCAGCACCAACACGACCCCTTTTGGGGAGAGCTACTTGCAAATGGCGAACCACGTCAATGAGTATTTCAATGGCCCCAAAACCTTAGAAGATGATGGAGCTGATGCTTTAAGTTACTTAAGAGCGCTTGAATCCCAGGTGTACTTATCCCAGACACCAAAGGTGGTGTCTTTTGTGGACTGCCTTCTTCAACCCACAAGTGCAATCCCCAACCTGCTTGGTGGCTATCTCAGAGCATTTCCCTGGGCCCAGAGCAGGCCCTCCACACAGACAACCGCACCACCTCAGGCTGTCTTTAAGAGAAAGGTGGGTGGAACAAATCTTTCAGAATTCACATTAAATAACAGCATGTCATTAATCTCAACATTTTATGATATGCGAAAAATGTGATCAGTAAAAATCCCTAGGAACAAAGTAAACTTTAATATTTCACTATATCATATATTTAATGTCTTAAAAAAATCACTAGCAGTTGATCATAACCGGAAGGCCTACAAAGTCATGAAAGTTATAGTTTGTGAAAGTTGCACTACTTTGCAATCCAGCTGTTGGCAAACTATCTTCTGTATTCTCAGGCTGGGTTGAGTAGGAACGAGGCTGAGGAGATGACATACACATGGATCGGCCATCTAGAGCAGCGCTTGTCTCCGGACGATCTCAGAACCTGTATCGAGACCCTCAACCAACACCTGGTCCGCTACCCATCATGCAAAGCGGTCGTGTGGCAGGTAGGATATACAGAAGACGATTCAAATTTGATGTTGAAAAATAGACTCAACTTAAGTAAGTGTAATTAATAAGTCATGTCATTCCAGCAAAAGACAGCCGTTAAAATGCTGAAACAGCGACGTGCTCATAGAGACAACCAGGAACTTCAGGATGCCATCAGGGAAACCTTGGCTCTGATTGGCTACGTGGACCCAGTCAAAGGCCGTGGAATACGCGTGCTCTCCATTGACGGTGGCGGTACAAGGTGACTACATGTTCTCCCAAATATATCTGTCTGTCTCTCTGACCATCTGTCTCTCTGTCTGCTAGTCTAGCTGTCTGTGAGCTAGCTAGCCTGCGTGCTTCCTGGTGGCTCATGTTAACGCTATGCCCTCCGCAGAGGTCTGGTGCCTCTGCAGCTGTTGAAGCTGCTGGAGGCAGAGACGGGAAGACCCATCCACCAGCTCTTTGATTACATCTGCGGAGTAAGCACAGGTGTGTCCGGACGTTAAGCAGTAGCAGGCAGTCGTAGACAGTGGTTGGTTACAAGTAGCAATACAATGTTTGTGTAGCCCAGTTAAAAGAGATTCATCACATCAGTATGAACAATACTCAGCCATCCAAAAAATAAGATGCATGTATAACATTTCAATGTAAGCCTCCTCTCACACCACACGCATGCTTTCTCCTGCTCTCGCTCTGTCGCCCCCGCTGCAACACCAACAGGGGCTGTCCTGGCCTTCATGCTCGGCCTGGCCCGCTTCTCCTTGGAGGAGTGTGAGGACATGTACAGACGCTTTGGCTCCGACGTGTTCCGGCAGAACCCCCTGGTGGGCACGGTGAAGATGGGCTGGAGCCACTCGTATTACAACACCGAGACCTGGGAGAAGATACTGCGGTAGAGACAAGGGTTTTATGAGGCTGTTACGCAATACATTGGGGGCCACCTCCTGCTCTCCGGAAGGCTGCAATAGCACTTGTTATCCCTTTATCTGTGTGGTTTCTTTCAGAGAGAGGATGGGTGAAGAAATACTAATCAGGACATCCCGAGATGTGTTGAGTCCGAAGGTAAAAAACAAAGTCAAAACCATTGTTAAATCCGACATAAAAACTAGTAGAACTACTATAACTGATGATATATTGATGCTTTGTATGATATAACGATTTGGATTATCCAACATGGACCTTGAGGGATGAGTTAAAGTATACAGCTGATAGCTATTGTACACTGCAGCTGTACATGTTGAGAATGTGACCGTATGGCTGCTCCCTGTCCAGGTGTCTGCGGTCAGCGCCGTGGTGAACTGGGGCACCAGTCCCAAGGCGTTTGTTTTCCGTAACTACAACCACAGGCCGGGGTCTCTGAGCCGCTACGCGGGGGGGTCCGTCTACCCGATGTGGGAGGCGGTAAGGGCCTCGTCGGCGGCCCCCGGCTACTTCGAGGAGTTCAAGCTGCAGAGCGACATCCATCAGGTAAGCTAGGTGGCGCTAACCACGGGCCCCTGTGGAGCCACGGTCACTGTTAGAGCGCTAGCTGTTTCAGGGCTCGGCTGTCACACATGTAAACACTGGTTTGAAATACTTTTTGTAAAGACTTTTGTAAAGACAACTGAACATAAAAAACTTATTTTTTTAAGAAGGTACCGTACATTTTTTGATTTGATTTGCATTTTTATTATTGTGTCATGCATTAGCATGCCCAGCCCACAAGGGCTTACAAGACACCATTATAAACACACAGACAGACATACAGAAATAGATGCTAAACAATACTAACACTAACGATATAAACCATCCTGACGTTTCATCCAGGCTTTAGTAACAAAAGAGGCTAACTTATAAACATTAAAGGTACACAAATATTCCGTACATCTGTGGTTGCAGGACGGAGGAATCATCCTAAACAACCCGTGTGCGCTCGCTGTCCACGAGAGCCGACTGCTGTGGCCCAGGCAGCCCTTCCAGTGTGTTCTGTCTCTGGGGACAGGCCGCTACGACACCGTGAAGCGGGGCCCCACCACCACCACCAGCTGGAGGGCCAAAATCAGCAACCTGATATGCAGCGCCACGGACACAGAGGGGGTCCACACCCTGCTGGATGACCTGCTGGCCCCTGATGTCTACTTCCGCTTCAACCCCATGCTGAGAGCCGAGGTCTCTCTCGATGAGAGCCGGCCGGGGGTCCTGGACAACCTACGCAGGGACACCCACGTGTACCTGGACAGGAACCGCCTGAAGCTGGCCAGGCTGTGTCTGGTTCTGGGGGCGGAGCGGTCGGCCGCCAGCCACACCAAGGACTGGGTCTGTGAGAGGGCCTGGGAGGCCAAGCAGAGATGGGTATGAGGTGTGGCAAAGTGGGTTTAATGAAGGAGGTGAATGCACACACACACACGCACCTACACACACCTACACGCACACACACTCACACACAGGAAGGATTAGATCCTCAATGTGTCAGATTAGCAATGTGTTTTTAATGATCTGTTTTTAATTTGAAGCAAAGCATGCTCAGAAAAAGCTTGATGTGAATGTAAACAAATGAAATGCACCTTTGTACATTTCTGTACATTTTATGAAATTGGTATGCAAATGATTGACCACAAATGTGGCACACAATATACCAAGCACTTTCCTGAAATGGACACAACACACACGATATGTTCTTGTGTGACTTAATGTACTGTATGTTGACATTGGCACTTCACGATCTCAAATGAGACAATAGTATTTCACTCCGATGGGAGTATAATGTATACAATGTATAACTTGTGAAATGTATTGTAATAAATGTTTTTTTGAAAAATATTACATTGATGCTTATTATTGATCACCCATGTACTTCATCCTTAATATTTTATCACATTATTAATGGGATCAAATTGAAAATATTATTGAATGTACGACGCTATCAATTACGCACGTCCCCAACCAAGTGGTTCACGCTGGCTATGGGTAGTATGCAAGAAATACTTAATCTATTAGGTAGTAGTAAATCCTATGTAGCATTAACCCAGAGCCACTTGAATGTGAGGGGTTAAATTCTCTATAAATCTGATCCCTCTCCGTCCACAATAGACGGGCTTTGTCTGAGACAGTAAAGCCTTGTGCGAGAGAGAGATTGTGGTTGTGCCAGCCCGAGCGAAGACACAAGGTCAGTAACTACTGGCCCACCCACGCACACACAGACGCGCGCACACACACACACACACACACACACACGTACAAACACACACGCACACACCTTCAGTCCATTGACAAATAACCACAGTGATAAACACGCCATACTTTCATTTCATTAAACCAATACTGATTACAGAAATCGGTTGAATACCAGGTCCAGCAAACATATTATAATCATAATTATGTCTTTATTTTGAAGACCAATCTAGTTTAATCTAGCATCACGATGGAGATGACGTGATGCTAACGTGTGGATTTCACAAAGGATTTATTCTGTGACCCCGGAGGCTGCGGTTAGCGCTCGTGTGACCAGACCGTGTGATGACTGTGTTGACGTCGCACATGGCGGGGGGGTTGTGGGGTGGGACGGGGGCTCGCTTGGTTCCTTCCTCCTCTCATCGGTCCACCTGCTCTGACGTGACAGTCAGCGTGGTAACAGATAACACCCGTGAGGAGAGAGATGCTGCGGGTCTCAGCGAAACAAACTACGACCTGGCCTTTAAGTTAACAATGTGAGTACGGCCTGAGGAAGATACAGTGGAGGAGGTGGTCGAGGGGGCGAGGATCTCACCGGCACACCGTTTCAAGGTAGGAGCTCTTGACGTTCAGATCTGTCGTCATTGTTTATATAGTAAGCATCTTAAGTTCGTCAGATGTATTGAAACAGCACAGTAAAAGTAAACAAAGTAAAATATATATATATATATATATATATATATATATCAATACAACAATAACACAATAGATACCCATTTCAAAAGTTGAAGATTAAAACACCAGGTCAAAGATTTGTAAACACCTGCCTACAGTTAGGCGTTCACTAATGCTTGTTGATGAAGGAATAGTCGTTCAATTGGATTGCTCTAGCCTTTAGTCAGGACAGTGATGTTTTTATTGTTGTATCGGTAGGCATCTCTTTATTATTTTTTTCCCATGAGTATAGATTATTGGCATGCATCCAACGACAGCCTTGGAATGGCGTCTCATACACAGCTTTGTGTTAAAGGGTAGGCCTACAGAGAAAATTATTTATTTATTGTTTATACTTTTTTAAATAGGCTGGTCGAGGTTAGACTGTAAGGCCAGGGGCCTCAGGTAATGCTAATATTCAATGTGCATACATTCCATCATCACTAAAATAATCAGTAACATAGCATTACTTTTGTATGTCATACAGAATATTTGAGTAACCTATTTGAATATATATATATATATATATATATATATATATATAAAATCAAATCTAGAATACACTTAGGAAGGTCATACTGAGGTCTGAGGTCATACTCAGGGTCATACAGGTTTGTCATTCTGTACACAAGCGTGGGACCTTCACCTGAGAGAAGGTAATGAGTGTTATTGTATTTATATCTGGTCTACCCAAACGTGATTTCCATTCTCCTATGAGCTGTGTACGTCAGTAAACACTCACCGGAGCAAGACAAACAACAACAGCTTTGTGGGCGTAGATCTAGTTGATATAGAATCCATATCCAATCTCTCCACATTCTTTTCTACCTTCACTCCAAGGCTTCTTCAGCTATCGGACCTTCGCTCCGCCCCCTCCCCAAGCGAATATCGCTCCACCAGAAGTCCCGCCCCCTCTCGCCAATACACGCACATTCGAAGCATCTCATTGCAAGGCATTCTGTCTATAGTACAGGTCCTCTCTGACAGGGGGTGAAATCCGTTCATCCTCGACAACATGGACCCGTGTTGTGAGGGGGGGGGGACCCCCCCTGGCATAGAGGGTCTCTTGTGGTCACTGAGCTGAGCTGTGTGTTCACCCACTGTGCCTCTCGACCGGGCAATATGGTGGTTGGCACGGATCCCTGCTCTGCTCGACGAGTGAGGAGGAGAGCCCGGCGCAGGGAGCCAAGTGGCGCAGCAGACTCTCTGGCTTTTGTTGTCATGTGTTCGTCATACAGATGGTCGGGGTGAAGGGGGCTTGGCGCTTCAGAGGAGCGAGAGTGTCACTCACTGCTGGTGACGCTTTCTCTCTCTGAGTCCACACAGGGATCTATATGTGTTTAACTGTTTACGTCACTCTGCCTTCTGACAGAAGGTCGAGCCTGGCAAGTGCTAAGAGTATGTTGGCCGGTCAGAAGCAGGCAGTCGCAGAGAGTGGTTGGTTACAAGTAGCAATACAATTGGGCTTTCTGATTAAGTTGGATGGGATGTGTGTGTGTGTGTGTGTGTGTGTGTGTGTGTGTGTGTCTGTTTGTGTAGCCCAGTTAAAAGAGCCTTCGTTTATATTCCGTTGTGTACGGGTGCCCATGTGGATGCCTGGCCGCCTACGCAGGACAGAACTGGGGACAGAGACAGATTGTTTGCCTTGGTGGCAACCTCTCCTGGGATTTAGTCTGGAAAAGATAACCTTATTCTTTCCTCGTGGGTCACTGACGGCTGAAGGCCAAAGACATTTTCCACTGGTGAGAAATAAAGGGAGACGAGGGAGGAAGGGAGAAAAAAAGCAAGACAATATGCTAATTGTTTTGAATAAAGTATCAGAGGAAGGGAGGTTTCTAATGATGAAGAAAAGATTCATGAACTTTGTCGTTTCAAACTGAGAATGGCATTGAGACTTCTTTAAACCGGGTCAATTGTTCTTATGTATAATTAATAAGCTAGAAGGCAGACAAATATGTCTTTCATCTGATCCCAAGTTCTCACGAGCCAACAATAAGGCCCACACTTTGATGTCAGAGAGCCGACAGGAATGTCAAAGTGTGTCTGCCACATTGGAGTGGTTCAAACAAGTTTCATTGACATCTCAAACATGTCTCCGCAGCAAACCTTCCAGGAAGCATCTTTCTGAATCAACAAGGACAATACTAGTGTGGCCTAGCTCTTCTGGGAGAAGTCCTTGGTATCCATTGCCCTGCATGCTTTGTGATTCATTTTGCTGTTGAATATTGCCACTTTGTTGTGGCATGGCTGGTCGATTGAGACCAGGGGGAGCTAGGACATGTCCGCTGAGAATGAGTGATGGTGTAGGTGGTTCCTGCAGCATCTCATTCATTATTCATCATGAGACGGGTGGGCAGAGTGCTGCTACTGGTAAAAGTCAGACAAGAACCTCCTTTCTTGAAGCTGCGCCACTCTCCTGGGCTTCCAGCCGCCCCCGCCATAATGAACGACAGAGAAATGAAACGCTACACCAACTTCAGGATAGTTCCCCGCGGACATTTGTTGAAGTTGTCAATGGACTAGAGGAGACAACACAGAGATGGGGAGGAGGGCTTCCTGACTCTAGAGGCAGGTAGGCTACTTCCAGCGGTTGAGGCAAAGGTTTGACATGGGGAATTGTTTTTGTTGTGTGGATGTTACGATGGGGAGAATGGCTTGTTAGCCTCCATTTGTGTAGCCACTTGAGGAGTCTGAAAACAAACAGTGTAATGAATGCTGTTGTATTACACTGTGTCTTTGTCTGCTATGTCGATGTCAACATAAACACTAGTGATTAGTCTTCCAGACCCCATAAGACCTGGGAAAGACAAAAGATGGACGTTGCTGCCGAGCATAAAGATATAATTGATTCTCAACTCATGTTTAATATGCAGTGAGGTTCGCTTTCATCATTTTACACAGTGCTTTTTAGCTTGTTTCTCGCTAGCTTCTACTCGCGGCCTTGAAAAAAAACAGTTAGAAAAGAAGAAGAATACAAAAGAGCCAGTGTTAGAGTCTGATGGTGTCAGGCAAGTGGGGGATGATGGGAACATTGGATTGTATGTTTTACAAACAGAGAAGTTATCAAATGCTAGTTATTTATATAAATATCTCATAAGAATAGAAGAATATTTTAATAACTATTACTATTATTATTCAAATGTCCCGTACTATCTCCACTGCGACCAGGTGCATGTGAGGAGTGAACCTACTGGTGGATTCCATGCACTGTGACGATGGGGACACTGGTTCCAGCAGCCCTACTGCTGCTAGCATGGCACTGCATACGGGCCTTGGACATCCCACTGGAGAGTGAGTCCATAACCCTCACCGCACCATTTTGTACCAAGTTCTCCAGCTTCAGTAACACATGCGTTTCCATTTGGCCGCGCAGAGGTAAACGATTCGTCCTTCTCCTCTTGCAGTCAGACAACCTCCGACCATCGTGACGCAGTCGCCGAAGGACCACATTGTTGACCCGAAAGACACCATGGTCATCGAGTGTGAAGCCAAAGGCAACCCTCAGCCCATGTAAGAACTACCAGCACAGCCCTGGAGGTTCACCCATACAGTACGAGCGCCTGCAGCAATGAACGCATTGTCTTGTGTTGCTTCCTCACGTGCTTCTTCTTAGCTTCTCGTGGAGGCGTAACGGGAAGTATTTCAACGTGGCGCGTGACCCCCAGGCCTCCATGCGCAGGCGCTCGGGGACACTGGACATCTACGCCTGGAAGGACCCGCAGGAGTACGAGGCGGAGTACCAGTGCATCGCCTCCAACGAGCACGGCTCTGCGTACTCCAACAAGATACTGCTGCGCCTTTCAAGTGAGCCCACTCTGTTAAGAACGCCGGTGTCACGCGTGATCAGCGTCACGCTGAGGAAAAGCTAATCACTCTTCCCATGTTGGTGTCAGGACCTCCACTGTGGCCCAACGAGATCCTGGAGCCGGTGGTGGTCAGCGTGGGCCTCCCTCTGGTCCTCTCTTGCGACCCCCCGCCCGGGCCGCCCAGACCCGAGACCTACTGGATGTCGAGCTGTGAGTGCCTCTCCCGAGCCGAGCCGCGTTGAGACACACTCCGATAAACCACACACGACACGCAGACCAAAAGCACACCCGCCGACACCTGGCCTCATGGAGCTGAACCCGTTGTGTTGTCATGGCGCTAGCACCGCTGTCTGGTGGCCCATATCCTTTACGAGGGCCGCACTTAACAAGGCCGTGTTTTACTGCAGGTTCGTTCGCCCGGCCGTTCTCCTGGCCCATCCAGACGGCCTTCCCCACCATGCAGGCCGTGCGGCAGGACCGCCGGGTCTCCACCGGCGTTAACGGGGACCTCTACTTCTCCAATGTGCTCTTTAACGACTCCCACACCGACTACTGCTGCAACGCCCGGCTCCCTCACAAAAGCAGCATCCAGCAGAAGAGGCCCGTGGTGGTCAAGGTGATCACAAGTGAGTGAACACAAACCGCAACAGAAAACTTCAGCCTCGTTCAACTCGTTCAACTCGTTTCCTGGATGGGTTGGGTCCTGAACAAACAATTATCACAAGCCACGGTTTCAGATTGTCTTTCTATATATTTATTAACAGATTAATATATATCATTTTCAAGTTTTCAGTTATCACTACTTCTTAATACAATAATCTGTATCATTAAACCTCGGTACCCCTTGACATGTGTGTTCTAATATGGTGTCTTCACTCACAGGCCCTTTGTTTGATTTCAGACAACCTCTAACGACTCGCCATCCCCCCTCCCCCAATTCCCCCGTGTGTGTTGTGGTGAGTGTGGGCTCTCTTCATTTTGCTCTCCGTCTCCTCTCCTGGCGTCATGTTGCTAATGAATACCACGCTAGCTAACCGCTAATCAACGTGCTTAGCCAGGATCACGATGAACCCTCGTCCAGTGGCTCTTGAGGACTCTGTGCATGCGCCGTGTTGTGTGTGGTGTCCGCAGCTCGTACCGTGTCCGAGGCTGCCCCCACCTGGCTGTCCCCCATCAGGTCCTCCAGCTCAGTCCTGGTCCTGCAGGGGGAGGAGCTGCTCCTGGAGTGTATCGCCGCAGGAGTGTGAGTAGAGGAGACCATCAATAGGCCTGATTGTTGCCCACCACCACCACCACCACTGTTGTCCTGCTGTGACCAGTCCTAGATGGTGTGGTGAGATGGTTGGACGTGATACAGATGGTTTGCTGGGGGTGGATAAAGTGTCTTTTGTTGACAGACCATCATCACTGCTTTCATTATGGTGGTTTATACCTGTGACCCTTTCAGCCACGGTGGACCACGTCATTGCTACTCCAGAAGTCTCCCTTCTGCTTGAATGACTCAGCACTGTGTTTACAACAGGCCGACTCCTCACATTACCTGGACCAAAGACGGGGAGAAACTGGTGGTGAAGCCAGGAATGAGGATAAAGAACTTCAACAAGATGATTCATATCGCCAAGGCATCCTTTGATGACATTGGGGAATATGTCTGCTCGGCTGTCAACAAGATTGGCTACACCGAGCGAACGATAATTGTCCAAGTCAAAGGTGAGTGACGTTAATTGTAGAAAACAATGTTGTTAGTTGCTAATGATTACAAGGAAGTCTGTCAGAACTCGTTGTTCTCGTTGTGTGTTTGGCAGCGGCTCCCTTCTGGTTGGAGAAGCCCGTGGACTTGGTGTTGGCCCCTGAGGAGAATGGAAACCTAGTGTGCCGGTCTGACGGGATTCCCCGGCCCACTATTCGCTGGTTCATCAACGGCGAATCATTAGAAAGTAGGTTTTACTTGGCGCTATCGAATAAGGCTGTGATAATAAACTGTGCTAAAGAGCCATAGAAACATCCACCCAACCTGACCTCACTGAATAATGTACTGAAGTTAGATGCTAGTTACCTTCCATAGCTGTTGACTGTACCCACTGTGCCAGTGTTTATATGTTTCTCTGTGTCTGTGTGTGTCTTTCCCAGCTGCCCTCCCCCATCCCAGCAGGCACATGTCCGGGGACACGCTGAGCTTTCGTGGTGTGACGATGGAAAACACGGGTGTCTATCAATGCAACGCCTCCAATCAGTTTGGTTACCTACTTGCCAACGCCTACGTCAATGTGCTACGTGAGTCCCCACCTCCTTGCCATGCATCTCACACTACAGTCAGGGCTCTGTGCATGTGATGCATTCTACAGTCACTACGAGTAATATGAAGACATGAGGTAGCTAAAGCTATAGCTATGGACCATCATGAATGCTCTTGCATGTCTGTAGACGCAACCCCTCGGATCATACCACCCTCGGAAGATCATCTCAAGGTAGTGGAGGGAAGCAATACCTTCCTGGAATGCCGATATTTTGGTTCTCCAGTGCCTGACCTGCGGTGGTAAGAACATAATATTCACAAAAACTAAAATGCAGATTCCCCTCACCAGCCGATTCAGGTGTGCGTATATATAAGCATATCTCTCATTGAGCTTTTCTTCCACGTAGGAGTAAGTATGGGCAGGGGAACCTTGAAGGCCACCGCTTCAGGACCCACAGTAATGGCACCCTGGAGATCAAGCAGATCCGGCTGGAGGACACGGGGACGTACATGTGCATCGTGACCAACATCGCGGGCAGGGACGAGAGCCAGATCAGAGTAGAAGTGAAAGGTGAACATTTACCACCATACGTAAATGTTTCTTGTCCTCCCATCGTTTCTAATCCTTTCATAGCCGCACAAGTCGGATGTCATGCACTGACCCCACTGCTCACTGGTTTCAGAGCCAACGCTGTTTGTGAGCAAACCACAGAACCTGAGGGTCCTCCGTGGCAGCGACGTGACCTTTGAGTGCGGTGTGAAAGCAGACGCCACCACCCCTGTCACCACCACCTGGCTGAAGAACAAGCGGCCGCTCTCGTTGAACTGGAGGTGTGCCTCATATCAAACATATGAACTTAAAGGTGCAGGGAGTAGAGTTGAGTGACGGAGTAGCGGAAAGGACTTGGCAATAGTGGATTATAATATTAACCAGTATGTTTCAATTGGTGTATAATCCAGTGAATATAAAACTTGTTTTCGTCACCTTAGAATGAGCCCTCTATATCTACATAGGGAGTGGGTCCTCTGCCACGGAGCCCGCCATGTTGCCCCGCCATATTTCTACGGTAGCCCATAACGGACAGCTCTAGAGAGGAAACGTTTTATTATCTTTAATCATAACAGCTATCTTCCTTGTAAGCTATGACCAATAGCTTTACAGACTAAATAACTCAATGCAATTTATGCATCTATCAAGGAATCTCATCACTTGATACTTGCTACTCAATTCTGTCGTAGCCGTTTAAATCGTTTTGGAAGTACCTACTGGCACCTAACAGGTGGTCCGTACAGGGCACCTGTACAGGCCACCGTACGACACCAGACGAAGGCCTGTACAGGCCACTTACGTTTATGCTACGTTGTTGGAAAGGGAGGGGTGAGGGGAATTGAGGGGTGGTATTCAGATGGTTGCAACCTCAACGCTAGACGCAACAAAATCTGATAACTGCACCTTTAAACATCAACGTCAGTGCAAACATATTCAAATTGATTTTAACATGTATATTATTAGTATATATGTATATTTAGTATATACATTATTAGTTGACGATTATCTTAATCATTATTTTAGCATGGTGACATATGACATTGTTGGAAAACAGTAACAATCAGTAAACCAAAGGCTAAACTAATTCTCTCTTTGCCCTATCCAAAGGATCTCCCTAGACGAATCTAACCTGGTCATCACCACCGTGAACAGTGCGGACGACGGCGAATACACCTGCACCATCAAGACGGAGATGGACGAGAAGTCTGCCTCTGCTCGCCTCATGGTGATGGGTACGGCGTGTTTGAAGCACGAGACATGACCCAGTGAGCGTCAGTGTAACGTTTTAACCCGACGTCTTCTCCTCCGCTGCAGACCGGCCCAACCCGCCGACCAACCTCCAGCTGTCTGACCCCCACGAGCGCAGCGTCCGGCTCACCTGGGTCCCCGGGGACAACAACCACAGCCCCATCACAGGTCAGCGTCCTCGTGATGACCTCATGGTCCTCCTCTAACCTGCCAGCCAGCCACCTTGTGTTTCTGCCCTGTGCAGCCCGGAGGCCCCGCTGCTGAGTGAACAGAGATGGATCTGTTCATGGGGAACATAAAGATAAAATAAATAAAGGATCTTTAGGTTGTTAATAAAGATCCTTTATGTATTTTATCTTTATTAACAACCTAAGAATGTGCCATCTCTGCTGAGGATGACCTTGATATTGCACAGAATGTGACCTCCTCACTAATCATCAGTCAGTGCACCATCAGTTAGTTAATCATCAGTCAGCTAATCGTCAGTTAGTTAATCAAATGATTCCTCCTCCCCTCCTCAGAGTACCTGGTGCAGTACGACGAGGACGACTGGCTGCCCGGCAAGTGGAGGAACCTGTCCACCTATCCTGGGAACCTCAACTCGGTCATCCTGCAGCTGACGCCCTATACCTACTACGAGTTCCGGGTCATCGCCGTCAACGCCGTCGGACCCAGCCGGCCCAGCCGCGTGTCTGCACGCCTGCAGACGGGCGGGGCACGTGAGTTCAGCGTAACGCGCAGGGAGCACGAAGCAGGGGTGAGCTGGATCCCGCATCAACCCCTTGAGCGCTCATCTATGTGTCCGGTTTTCCCCTCCAGCCCCGGACGTCATTCCAAGGAACATCCGGGGGGTGGGCACGTGGAGGAACAACATGGAGATCAGCTGGGAGGTCTGTTCTGAGCGTAATCTCTGACTGACCTTAAGGCCCCGTCCCAATACCTCCCCTAACCCTAGATTTTTGCCCTAACCCTATATTTTGCTCGTTCTCGTGTAAGGGTAGGGTGTCCCATTACTGTAGGGAGCAAGGGGGAGTGCTATTTTGCCCTTATAATCAACCCTCAAAACGTAGTGAGGTCCGATGCAGGCTTAAAACGAAGTGGAAGATTTACTGTTGAGGGCACTCCAAACCAAGTGGAAGGGGGGAGAAATGGGACAGGGCCTAAACCTCCTTGAATTCAATTTGACTCACGTCACTGTTGAACGGGTTGTCCCCCATCGTGGTGTCGTGTCTCCAGCCGCTGACGTACCGGGAGTGGAACGGGCCCTACCTGAAGTACCTGGTGTGGTGGAAGAGGAAGGACTCCAGGGAGGAATGGAAGAACGCCACCACCAAGTGGCTGAGGTACTACATCTACGACGCCGACACCTTCACCCCCTACGAGATCAAGGTCCAGGCGGTCAACAGCTTCGGTCTGGGACCCGAGTCCAAGGTCATCATCGGCTACTCCGGAGAGGACCGTGAGTATGAATGTGTTCTCGCGCACTGAGCAACGTCACGATCAATAAGGAAGGAAGAAAACGTTCACACCGTTTCTTATGGGGCCGCAAACTATTTACCGGTGAGGTATTGAACGATACAAAGTGAAGGTACCGCATCGTCCCCTGTCCCCCAGGGCCGAGCACGGCGCCCCTGAACCTGCGCGTGTCGGACATCGAGAGCACCCAGGTGACGGTGCACTGGGACCCCGTGGCTCGCACCAGCCTCATGGGGGAGCTCAAGGAGTACAAGGTACGAGTCCACCTCTCCATGGTCCATGTGCTGCCTCAGACCAAAGGCCTTGAGAGCAACGATGTGAGCGTGGCGTCGGTTTGAACATGACCGCTTTGAGGGTGAAGATCGGCCTTCTATGGAGATTGACATTCTTTGAAACCATAAAAGGAAACAATGCATATTTGGCATATTGAGGGCGGGACTTGAACGGCCACCTCACACATGTCATACACTTTATCATTGGCTCCTTTATCAAGACTCCTAAATTATAATATAACACTAATATCGAATCCTTAATAACTGAAAACAAAATATAACTGTTGGACCTTGCGAAATACATATTATCGAAATGTACTAGCCACTGAGCTCATAACCAAACAAAAAAAACAATTATTGTCTTTGTATTAGGAACAGCCAATCACATTTCTTCTTTGTTCTTGTTCATCAAATAAACTTACTGATGCAAAAACAAAACTGCCATTGACTGGAATTTACAATCTCTGAAAGTCCCTTCAAAGTAAAAGTCCCATCACGCGCTGTGTTGTGTGAATGACTTTGTCTCCCCAGGTGTACTACTGGAGGGACAGCAGCCAGCTCAGGTGGCTGAGCGTCAGCCGCGCCATGAAGTCCAAAGGCTTCCCGGCCGTGGACACAGAGTACACGGGGGTCCTGGACGAGCTGCTCCCCTACAGCAACTACAAGATGCACATCGTGGTGGCCAACAACCGCTACGACGGCCCGGCCAGCCACACCATACAGTTCTCCACCCCCGAAGGAGGTAAGAGGCTACACTCACACACGACAAACCGGTTCATCACAAAACACCACACTTAAGAACTTAATCCAAACTAATTGTGTGTGTTTCCCACATACACACCGTATGCTGCTCGTTCTCCTCGTCTTGTTTGTGTGTCTGTCTGCAGTCCCATCTGTTCCCAAGTCCTTCCGGATCCAACAGCGCCATCTGGACACCATTTACGTGGACTGGGCCTTGCCGGCTGAGCCCAATGGCATCATCACCGGCTACACGCTCAAGTACCAGACAGGCAAGCGGCCTTGTGCTCCAAACAGCGTTTATACAACAAACAGAGAACTGGGCTGCGCCACTGTACACTAGACTCCTGAACTCACTGCAGCGAGGCCAATGTGTTGTGATGTGTCGACGCCACCCCGGTTCAATATGCACCTCACGAGTCCTCAGGAGAGCACTCAGGTTCACTGCCACTACACAAAGCACCGGGGCGTGTACAAGAACACAATTGCCAAGGCAGTTGTTAGTTGCCTGAAAACGTGATATACATACACACGATATACATACAAGAAAATGTAAAACAGTACTGTTAATCTCGCCGGGACAGGTACCGTCTCAACAACAAACAATAACAACAACATCACACGCACAGCAGAGCAGACACGTTCAACTCAAACCGATCTTAAATAGAGGAAAACTCAAAAGGACATGTGCGTATGCAGTCCTCTAGGTAACGCACCACCATCCTCTGGAGTACTGCGTCAAGTACCGCCTTGAGTAGTCTCACCAATCACTTCCGTGTTTCCCTCTGCGACCACAGTGAACGCCACCAGAGGAGAGGAGATGCGCGTGGAGGAGTTCTACTCAAACGTCACCAGTTTCTCCGTGCGCCGCTACGACCGCTACACCCGCTACCGATTCTCTCTGGCGGCCAAGACTCAGGTGGGCCAGGGGGAGTGGCACACGGAGGAGTCGGCCCACTACACCACCGAAGGTAGGTGCTCTGTTCGCTACGGCGATGAGTACAACGGGGCTCGTACATCAGAATGCATCATGGGATATTTGGTTGGTGTTGCTGACCGCCATCAAATCCTAAATGAACCGTAGCCAAAGCTAATGGAAACGTAGTTTTGCCACGTATTGCGTGAGAAACAATGTCGCAGTTTTCAAACAAAACAATGTCTTCCCATTTCACGATTAAATTACTGAACAATGACCCCAAAAAAACATTACTACCAACATAATAACCAACATTCCAATGCTCCTACGCTTCCAAAATGAAGACGGTACAAGCCTTTAAGGCCAGATAGTGTAATGGCAGGTCCAAAATGAACATCAGCTAGAACAGACTCACCCACACACTCACTCACTCACACACACACACACACACACACTCACACTCACACACACTCACACTCACACACACTCACACTCACTCACCGCTGTGGGTCCATGTGTCCCGTCCCCAGCCTACGCCACCGACCAGGTGGACCTCTCCACCAAGGGCTGGCTGATCGGCATCATGTGTGCGGTGGCCATCATCGTGCTCTTCCTCCTCATCGTCTGCTTCATCAAGAGGAGCCGGGGGGGCAAGTACCCAGGTACTGTTGGCGGAGCGCCGGGCGTTGGGTAGCAGCCGTCCTGAAGGGTGCACTTCAGCAGTCAGCCGGTTCCTGTTGAATGCAGTGCGCTTAACATGGTAGTCCTTTCCCTTTTGATGCGTTTAGTGCGGGAGAAGAAGGACATTTCGCTGGAGCCCGTGGATGACAAGGACCAGGAGGGAACGTTTGACTATCGGTGAGCTGCCCCACCCCCGACTGACCCCACCCGCCTCATGTTGTAGCGTTGACTGAGGCGTCCATTGTGTCCGAAAATATGGGATAATGTTGACTGACGACATGAAATGGTCATAAATACTGGACTGGAAATAATATGTAATAAATGGTCACTGACTTAAGAAAAGAGTGTGTTTCAACAGAAAGCAACTCTGCAGCTGTGTATGAATATGTTGCTTATCACTGCACTGCTATCAGAGATGCTTAATGTATAAAACAGTGTTAATGTGTTTATTGTATTACTACTTGAACTAAATACATGATTTTTCTTATTTCTTCCCCCAATTCAATCTACCTTATCCATTTAAATCTATGTTCTCCTTAAACTTCCCAAACTATTATTTTTCACACTGGATTATTCAAGGTCTCTTGAAAGGTATGAACCTACTAAACACTGACACAATGACACTGTTGATATGGCTGCAGTAAAACCTATTTACAATTGTAATATCTTATTGATATTTATTGGCCATATACGAGCATCAGCACCTGGGTTTCTATGTCAGAGCGTGGGGGCTTGCATGATTAATGGTTAAGTTATCAGTGTGCTTCTGCATTAGGACAAGGACCATACATTAAAGGAATTCACATTGTGTGTATTACCATACAATGGGTTTTATGCCTTTAGGACGGGGATAATGCATTAAAGGAATCCACATTTTGTGTATTACCATACAATGCTTTATGCTTTTTCTGTAAACAATATTTATCATTTCAGGATTGCGCGTGTGGTCACCCTCCCCTACCCCCGACGGTAAGTCAACTCCTCCTGTGCTTTATCTGTTATGGACCATCACGACGTGCATCGCTATACTACACAAACACACGCGCTGACGGCTGAGATCCCGACTGGGATGACATGGTTCGCGGAACCTGCGGCCTCACCCCGTCTCCCCTCTCCTCTCCCCCCTCTGCAAGGGAGGAGGAGCGGGGCCTGCAGCGGGGCCAGGCCTCGGTGGAGCCCATCATGAAGCGCACGGAGAGCGACGACAGCCTGGTGGACTACGGCGACGTGGAGATCCAGTTCAACGAGGACGGCTCCTTCATCGGCGAGTACACGGGCAGCAGCAGGAAGGACGCCGCGCGGAGCGCCCGCGACTCCCGGGACGAGATGGACTACGGCGGGAACATGGACCTGCACTCCACCATGAACGCAATCTACTCCATGGCCTGACCCGTCTCCGGGCTTCGGTGAAGACCCGGGTGGGGGTGGGGGGGGGGGGCGGGGGTGTGTGCGTGGCCACGCGGCCTCCGGGCCGTGGTGGACCTGACCCTCACGGCATCCACCGGTATCCAGGAGGAGCCTGGGAGCACCACCCACTGTGGTCGGCGTGCCACTCGGGTGACGGTGACAAACATCCGGACGATAAGAAACACATGGAGCATGAAGTGCCTTTAATCTTTATCAACGTGCACTTTGACTTTTTACTCTGATGGACAAGTCTCAGCCAGAACAGGTTGTGACCGGTCAGGGGTCACCAAAAACATGAAAATGATAAAAGAAAAAAGGTGGATTCCGCAAAGTGTCACACAGAGTGTGTGTGTGTGTGTGTGTGTGTGTGTGTGTATGTATGGGTGTTTGTGTGTTCATTTGTGCATGTGTGCTTTTTAGTTGTGTTTTTACTCGTTTCATGTGCAAAAGGCATGCCTTGCAGATCATCCCCCATTGTAACGTGTTTCTTGCTGTCCGAGCAGTCTGTCTGGCTAATGAAACACTAACCTTCACGCGCTCCTCTGCCACTGTAACCCTCATCGAGAACAAACCAATATTTGGCTGGATGTTTTCATGCAGTGTTGTTTGACTTCTAGAGCTGAGTGACTATTTGTGTCTTTTCTTTGGAAATTGAAGATTTTGGTAAAAACATTGTTTTTAAGATAAATTGAAATGTATACAACTGGAAAATGTCACTGTCTGGAACAAACAAGGGTTAAGCCAGTGGAAATTTGTTTTGTGAATAGGTCCCATCTTTAATCCGTTCATTAACTCCTGCTATATTTAACCCTGTAAGAGGTGTCACCTCATGTCACGCAACTGGAAAATGTCATTGTCTAGAACAAACGAGTTAAGCCAGTGAAAATAGTTTTGTGAATAGGTCCCATCTTTAAACCCATCTTTAACTCCTGCTATATTAAACTCTGTAAGAGGTGTCACGACCCGTCACACCATCATTTCCAGGGGGGTTATGGAGTTGCTTTCTATTTGAACTTTGACATTTGATATTCCAATGACGTTTACAATTACGTTTCCAAGGACAGTACTTGTGTGCCGCCAGTTTATTATTTGGTGACAAGCATTTTAAATTTTTATTGCATTCCAGTTTCATTTGATTGGAGCACGGGGTGAAAACAGAGCTTCATTGTTGTCCAACTCTCCATAAAACTGTTGTGAAACAGGCAGACAGACTTTGTACACAATTGTCCTAGTGGGTTTTATTGGTATTCAATTTAAGATTATTTTGCATGCTATATTATTTGCTTTAATTGACTTGTTACATGATCGATGTTTATCAACAACAGTAATTCAAGTTCAAGTAAATCAATAAACACTGAAATACTGATCTCTTTAAAGTGACGATCCTATGAAGTATTCCTCCGTCTGGCCTTCCTCCTCCAGACTAAGTAAGCATTGCTTGCTATTTCTTCAACTAGAGCCACTTACTTTTCTAATTAGGCGTAGATATGAACGAGCCACTCAGTATATGAGAAGGTTTTCTAACCGGTTTTATAACACAATCTGCTCAGTCCAGGATCTGAATCCAAATATTTCAGTGTTTTATATAATTAGATATAATTGAAGCACTTGCCGGGAAACCCATTATAAATGCATGCGTCATATGTATTATCTTATCCACAGCGAGCCCTTTTATTAGTGCAACTGTAAAACAGATGCATGGTTTACATTACCCCACTACTTAATTACCCTAATCAAGAAAAATCAGATAGGGAAGTGAATCATCTTTTAAGATGCCTAACGTAGTCGTACTGTACTGCAGCTATTGAGACACATGTCAGGAGGCAAGCCTTTGATCCTGACACTTTCTCCCGTCGATAAATAACATCGCAGCTCAGGCAGAGAGGCCAGAGTGTCGTCCAACATCAGTAAGTCTTTGCTCTGGTGTCTGTATTGTTTGGTGGTGTATTTTTTATTTATTGATTGCTGCTAATGGAGAAAAAAAAATCCAGTGATGAGTTAGAAGTCAGCATCTCCTGCTCTGGGAAATTAAGATTTGTGTTCAACCAATAGCTGATTAATATTACAAAATGATTGAAATGTTTGGTTTTGGATAAGTGATGAATGCAGATTGTCTTCCCTGCAGGTGTCACCGTAACAAGAGCAAAACCACAATCAGCCATGGCCAACCTAACCATCCTGTCCGGTAAGGTTCTCCTTTTGTTCTTCAGTTCAATACCACACCTGTTTGGAAATATTCATTCAATGTTAATTGAATATAACCCTTGTTTGTTTTTAGGATTGGTTCTTTTAATGTCTCTCCAAGTGGGTATGTCTCAAATTTCATACTCTTTTCAGAATAATGTCTTATAATTTGTTTTTGCTCATACTTATATATACAGTCCATGCTAAGGTGACACTATTCCCCCCCCCCCCAAAAAACGGACCATTTCTAGTTTGGCTATCCATATGTTGGCAGTAGGCCTATGTGCCCAAAGGCTTTCTGTGTTTTAGGCTTTGGTAAACCAGCAAAAACAGGCGAAGTAGCTGCCTGAATCGGGCTTAGGGTAGAAGGTTAATACATGGACCCAGGGAGGCACAGCCGGTCAGAGAGACACAAGACTAATGACCAACTGTTGCAATTAATATTCATGAGCAAGCTAGAACCTTTTGCCATTTAAAAATCAAGACTATATTTAATAATCAGTTTTTATAAAACTGGAACGATCCCCATCAAACTGTGACTATCCCTGGGAAACGTGGACGTCTGGTCACCCTAGTCTATGCACCATGTCCAACCATGTGTCTTGCTTCCTTTCCAACAGTGTCGTCCACTAAACTGGTGTGCTACTTCACCAACTGGTCCCAGTACAGGCCGAGTGTGGGTAGATACCTGCCTGCTAACGTAGACCCCCACCTGTGCACACATCTGATCTACGCTTTCTCCATCCTCAACCACGCCAACGAGCTCGTCACGTACGAATGGAACGACGAAGTCCTCTACAAGTCCTTCAACGACCTCAAGAACAGGTACATATACCAAGTTGAAAACCTACGCAGGGCTTATACTAAAAACAAACACTTTGGAACAGAAAATCCAAAAATACAAACCACTTTGTTTTTCTTTGTATTAATTTAGCTATTTTCTAGCTTTCTAGATCTGTGGCTAAAGTTAAATTGTGGGGATGGGGGTGGGGGTGGGATGGATCAGTAAATGTGAGGATCAGGCATCTTTGCTTCCACAATACTTGCATCGTCAGATTGACAAAACAAAACATTAATGTAATTATAGTGGAGGAAAATGTATTTGCTGGTAGTTAATTTACATTAAATACCTTTTCTGCCACAATCACTTAAAAAACAATAATGGCCACCAGCAAACCTGCACAACAGCAGCGTAAAACCCATAGCACATAAAATACAAGATGGGAAAAATCTATGTTTATAGATTAGCGCTATTTACTGAATAATAATACATATGTAATGGCACTCAAACATTGTGAGATCCCTGCCGACTGCTGTCCTTACTGACAGGGCCAGATCATCCATAAGGGCACTTGGGCCAGCGCCCAGGGGCACCAACCAGTGGGGGGGGGACCACATGAAACAAGCTTTAAAATAAATAATCGTCATTTTTTAACATTATCCACCTGAAAATGTTGAAAGATCATACATTACCCGATCATGAATATTAATATCACAAAAATATCAACAATAATAATATAATATAATAATAATAACAACCTAGGTTTTCCGTTTGTATGTTCACTGATGACAAATTGCCCTTCATGGCAAATACAGATCTATTCTATTCTATATTTTAGATGTAGAGAAACATTATTGGAAAAGTATTAAAAAATCCTCTTCTTGTGTTCATTCAACAGCAACCCTAGCCTCAAGACGTTGTTAGCTGTTGGTGGCTGGAACTTTGGAACCTCACAGTAAGTAAAAAGTGAAAATATGAACACAAATAAGAAATGTAAAGGATTACTATTGACGATGAATACTTTATATGCTACAGCCTGTTCTTTACACATGTCCTACTTGTTCCTTTAGGTTCACCATCATGGTTTCTACTCCTGACAACCGCCAGAGATTTATCCAGTCTTCCATCCATCTCTTGAGAACACATGGTTTTGATGGGCTGGACCTGGACTTTGAGTACCCTGGTTCACGGGGCAGCCCACCACAAGATAAGCAAAGGTTTACTTTGCTCTGCAAGGTCAGCCCATTACTCAAAGTCCAACCACTGATAAACATGTCAAAATTGATTACTCCATGATTATTAAATGACCCAAATTAAGAATGTAGGTCAGACACATGAGTTCACTCTTGTTTTATCATTATTATTACTCTTATCATTATTATCATTATTATATAAGTTATCATCAGTATTATTGTATCTTATTATTGTTATTATTGTTGTTATTATTATTATTATTATTATTATTATTATTATATAAGTTATCATTATTATTCTCATTATTATTATACAAATTATAAATTTATTTGCAACTCTAAAAATGAATTCCTAATTCTTTCTTGGGTACAGGAGTTGCTTGATGCGTTTGAAAAAGAGGCAGTTGAGACCAGGAGGCCAAGGCTGCTGCTCACAGCCGCAGTGGCTGCTGGGAAGGAAACCATTGACAACGGTTTTGAGATTGCTGAGCTGTCACAGTGAGTCTTGTTACGACAGTAAGAGCCTTCAAACATTGCCCTCGTTAAAACATCTCAATATTATCATTCCAATTGGTCTCAAGCTGTCCCGTATCTTTTTTCTGTTTAGTATTCTAGATTTCATCAACGTTATGACCTATGACTTCCATGGAGCATGGGACACCTTCACCGGTCACAACAGCCCGCTGTACCGCGGTTCTTCTGACGAGGGGATTAACATTTTCTTTAACACGGTGAGTTTACGGCCGGTCTACGACAACGGAGGCCTTACAATCCGACAAGTCTCATGCGTTTGTGGTTCTGCTGTTAACCGTTCTCGTGTGTGCAGGACTTTGCCATGAAGTACTGGAGAGACCAAGGAGCTTCTACTGACAAGCTGCTGCTCGGTATCGCCACCTATGGGCGGACGTTTCGCATGACCGGGCCGACACCAGGAGTGGGGTCTCCAGCCAGCGGAGCGGCCTCTGCGGGCACCTACACCCGGGAAGCAGGGTTCTGGGCCTACTATGAGGTGATGCTTCAGACCACCACAGCATTGCTCCACCTTTCTTCATGCGTTTGTTGCACCGTCACATCCCCCCTTTAATTTTGTGTGGATGCTAGATTTGCTCGTTCCTTAACGGAGCGTCGGTCCATTGGATCGAAGAGCAGAAGGTGCCGTACGCCACCAAAGGAAACGAGTGGGTTGGATTTGACAACAGGGAGAGCATTGCGATCAAGGTAAAACATGTGTGGAGTAGTGTAACAATATTTAAATAACCAAAATGGGCATGACAGTATTAATACTGTGGGGAAAAAACGGATACAGTTTATAAGAGCCAGTGAAAGTAGTTTGTGAAATTGTTATTCTGTTTTTGGTTGTTTCACATATAAATGTTATGAATTGTACTGTTTATTTTCATTCCATAGGTAGAGTACCTCAAAGCCAACAAGTATGCAGGAGCGTTCATTTGGGCTCTTGATCTAGATGATTTCTCAGGGCAGTTTTGCAATCAGGGGCAAAATCCTCTGATTAGCCACCTCCGCGCTCTTCTGAATTCAGGTAAACACCCATCTCATCTCCACACTCCACCTTCACACAGAAAACATTCAAAGCATCCCCGATAGGAGCTGACCGTTCCTTTCCTTGCCAGATGGGCCACTTCCAGTTCCCACGACAACGATAACAGTCCCTACGGCTGCCGCCACCACCACCCCCGCCATCCTCCCCTCCGCCACCGCCACCACCACCGCCACCACCACCACCACCACCGCCCCTATTCCTGGTGCTCCGTTCTGTGCAGGCAAGCCGGACGGCCTCTATAGCAATGATAAGGACGTCAGCGCCTTCTACCAGTGCGCCCATGGGATAACGTATGCACACAAGTGTCCAGCCAGCCTTGTTTTCAATGACATTTGCAAATGCTGTAATTGGGCCTAGGAGGTAACATTGATTACTGATTTGGCTCAGACTCACTTATCCAAGTGCAATTGTGAGTTTCAAATGCAAATTATATGCACAATTATTTGAAGGTTGTGATGGGAACCACAATATTCTCATGCTGGTGATGCTAGTGAATTCTTTGTATTTCGCCATTCAAATATGTCCCCCCTTTTAAAAACGTGTCTTAGCCTTTATTAATTAGGATTTCAAATAAAGATTTCAAATACTTTTTTGCTTTGAGTTGTACTTCTACACTGTTCTATTGACCCCTTTGCCTGCTGTGATTCATTAAACATCATACTTTAGAATACAAACACAAGATAAGGACACACAGACACATGCAAGCTCAATGTGTTTTATCCATGGAAAATGAATCAGTAACTTGTACTGTTCAGCTTGTAGAAAGGTGGACATGTATGTATTAAAGTCCAAGTCCAGAGATCTTTTCTCTATTGTGATATCTTGGCATTACCTGAATATACAACTGCCTGGCAATCTTTAATATAGTAAAACAGCTCCATTTAATTATTAGGTGATATAAAAAATAAAAAAGCTCAAAGTACGCTAGTTTTGATCATGTTCTTATCAATAATAAATGTTCATTAAATTATTAAAAACTGCCTACACTCCTTTTAACTGATATGCATGTAGCTTTTTGTATTATATTTTGGACAATGCTTCATAACAACAATTGATCAGGGCTGAGTGATGATTCAATAACCAAGAGACAGGTCCTATGGGAGAAAATGATTGAGGCCGTAAGGAACTATGGGGAACATCTTGCCTATATGTTTGATACCAGTGTGGAAAGAAGCCGAGTTAAAGGGGGCCTTGTTTCAGGGGATTCCCTTTGCCATTCATAACACCTCCTGATAGTCCTCTGCTAGGAGACCCTTATCCTTTTGATTAGATCAGACATCCCTAGGGTGACTGGTGACCACTGAGACAGTTATCCCTCTGTGGTCAATGACATCATTCTATTTCTCAGTTCACTTAGATGTTAAGGTAAAGTATATAGGTATATAAGTATATAAGGTAAATATTGTCACAATAAAGCTAAATCTTAGACGTTGTATGTATAAGTGGCCCCTGAGGGGGATGTCTGGCTCACGTCACCATGAGAGGGGGAGACGAGGAGGGCTTTGCGACGTCCAAAAGGAGGAAATGCCCTCCTGCAGTCTCCCTGTCTCATGGTACTTACTCTAACTTAGAGGTTAGAGTTAACTAGTCAGACACTGCCAGCTATACATACAATGGTATTGTTGTGAATTATTTGAATGCATGTTTTATTGGTTACACAAGGTTTTATCGCTTAAACACATGTGGTAAGTCATGGCTGTTTAGGATCAGGTTAATGAACAAGGTGATGATTGGATTTTAAACCCAGAGTATTCTCTACCTCACATAGGATATAACTGTATTGTTTAATATGCAACTTCTCACACTGTAATGATTGAGATATTTAAGATTTAACTTACACTGTAATGATTAAGATGTTTAAGATGTAACTTATTTTTACTGTAATGTTGATGTGTCTTTACATTGTAATATACTGGGAATACAGGGTGGGAAGATAAGGGTATGCTAAGTAAATGGGGAACGGGAGTGGGAGACACTAGAGGAGTCCAATAGAGCACAACAGTGTGGTTCCGGAAGTAAAAATCCCATTAATTTTCTCCATTGAGGTTTTGATTAAAAGCCATAATGTCGTAACCATCAAAAGTATAGTAACAACACGCCGTTATATTGTGAAACAATGGTATATGCTCCTGTAGAAGCCTTAAGTTAAACGGGCAACATCTAGTTTTTAGAAAAACCGGTGCCTGCATTGGTTGATGTAGCCTGCAGGCACTCTACTGCTTTACTCTTTTACATGGGCACTTTGCTTTATTCTCTATTTGACTATATAGTCTCACATCTAACATACAGACACATTCACCGCATCCACTCACACACAAACCATATCCTTGCATTTAAACATTATTATCCCTAGACATTTGTTTTCCCTTGTTTTGTACCATTTCAAATAAATTACCTTTTTGATTTAAAATTGAATTCAGTTTGACTCCCTTTATTATGTGATGGTGTATGAGTCCACCGTTACATCATTTGGGGGGCTCGTCCTGGATCCCTGATTGGTGAAAAATCCAGATCATAGACTCACTTGTGTGTTCAGGTTGTCTTGGCTATTAGTTTGGTGCAGTCTCTGGAAGAGGGCTCCAGCTGGGCTTTGCCTTTCCTTCAGGGCGCTGTTAAGTGTTTTGCCTTTATATATATATATATACTTTATTGTCTGCTACACAAGGGTTACAGAACATTTTCTTTGATATGGCTCCAGTCACAAATAAACATTAACACAGACATAAAAGACAAGACAAGACATGAGTGTGGAGGTATCAGCTGACTGTGGTGTTCATTTTGTGCTATGTTGTTTGTTGTTTTTGGGACAATCCTTGTCCGATGTTGTTATAACTTCTGTCAGGGGCAGGCATTCGCCAGACAACTCACTGTGCAAGTTGGTTAACTTGTTGCGCATTACCGCTTTGTTTGTTGAACAAACAAATTGGTCTATTTTTTGATTTTTAGTCTGACATTCCTTGTCATTTGAAGTTACTGTGATGTGGAGGTGTTGCCTCCTTTGGCTTAATTACTTGTTTTAGTAACTTGGCCTTTTGTGAAGCAGTTTGAAATTTAGTGAGTTTGTTTGAACTTAAATGTCTACTTTGTTCTGTTTTTTAGCCTACCAGATCATTTGTGTGTTGCACTGCGTATCACATTGAAGCCTATTTTCTGATTGTGTGTGAAAGAGCACTAGTAGCCTGTATTATCTTTGTGGCTCAAATTTGGATTGGTTTGTTTTGTAGCCGCTTTGTAGCTCTTTGCTGTTAAAGGTACTCTAGCTTGTGTTAAATTAGCGCCTATTGGGAATAGGTAGCTTAGCACATAGCTATTTTTGTGAATTGTGCTTTGTGTTTTGGCTTGTTTGAGTGAGTTTGTTACTCACTGAGTTCAGAATGGCATCTCCTGAAGCTTTTATTGCTAGTCCTTCTGAAGAGTTGTTGTCTGGCCTAACCAAATCACAACTCTGCACAGTGGCTATGCACTATGACTTGGTGATAACAGCGCTAGAGAAGAATATTAAAGAGCCCTTGTTCCTTGCTGTAAAAAGCCAGTTAGAAAGGAAAGGAGTGTTGAAGACTGATGCTCCTATTGACCCCGATGAGCTACAGCTTGAAAAGCTGAAGGCTGAGAAGGAGGTTTGGGCTCTCTCTTTGGGGAGAAAGAGCTTGAGCAGACTAGAGCTCTGCAGACTCGAGCACAAGCTTGAGTTAAGGTGAACGGAGCACGATGAGCGGAAGCATGCTTTGTCAATGAAGAAGCTTGAACTCGAATTAGACCGACTGCCGCTTCAGCCCTCTCCTGTCAGTCCGCTTCTACGTGGTTTAGATGTGTGAAAAAATATACGTCTTGTTCCACCCTTCTCTGAGAAGGAGGTGGATAAATATTTCACCCATTTAAGCCCATTTTAAGCCCATCACTACGGTGGCCGAGAAGGGTCACAACACATGCAAACACTACAACACCTGCATATACAGAAAACACCTGCAAATTCAGAAAACACTTTCATAAATTACACAACACGTGTGCTGCAAATTCCAAAACACCTGCAAATTCAGAAAACACCTGCATTGATTTCACAACACATGCCTTGCACATGTTCACAACACGAGCAAATAAGGAAACAAACTGCAAGTAATGACAACGGAAATGTTTCCGGGGGGACCATAATCAGTGACGGTCCCATATCCGGTTGGCGGTTCTATTAAATTACGAACGTCTTCAGTCATTGGATTGTGCTACAAGAGGTACGTGTTTCTCTTTTATTATGACAGACTTATCGATGTGCTCTGATAACAACAATTATCTGCATGGACTACTATGCATACGTTATGGGGACAATGACTTAATATGTAGAAAACACACAAAACCACTTTGTTATCAGAGCACATCGACAAGTCTGTCATAATAAAAGAGAAACACGTACCTATTGTAGCACAATCCAATCATAGATATATATATATATATATATATATATACTGACTAGATATTGCCTGAGCTGCGCTGTTCAGTGGAACATAATATGTTCCATAATATGTATCCCGCGGCAAGATGGAGGCGGCATTTTGCCGGGGATAACCGCCCACCTGGATGAATGAATGTCGATGGGACAGAAGTCCTTTCCCAGTCTAAATCACTCTAAAACACTTTTTTTTTCATCTTCAATCGGGTCGGGTCAAACGTGTGTTTGTGGTAATGCTAGTAAAAATAAATTTAAAAAATATATATATATTTTTTACTATTATTACACGTCTGACCTATGTCAGAAACCAACCCGCTTGAATATTGCCTTAAAATAAGGCGTTTTAGAGTGATTTAGACTGGGAAAGGACCTCTGCCCCATCGACGTTCATTCATTCAGGTGGGTGGTTACCCCGCGGCAAGATGGCGGCATTGTTGACGCATGCTTAGAAGCCGAATGCGGTCAGTATATATATCTACGATATCTAGTCAGTATATATATCTACAATATCTAGTCAGTATATATATCTACGATATCTAGTCAGTATATATATCTACAATATCTAGTCAGTATATATATCTACGATATCTAGTCAGTATTTATATCTACGATATCTAGTCAGTATATATATCTATGATATCTAGTCAGTATATATATCTATAATATCTAGTCAGTATATATATCTATGATATCTAGTCAGTATATATATCTACGATATCTAGTCAGTATATATATCTATGATATCTAGTCAGTATGTATATCTATGATATCTAGTCAGTATATATATCTACGATATCTAGTCAGTATGTATATCTATGATATCTAGTCAGTATATATATCTACGATATCTAGTCAGTATGTATATCTATGATATCTAGTCAGTATGTATATCTATGATATCTAGTCAGTATGTATATCTATATCTAGTCAGTATGTATATCTATGATATCTAGTCAGTATGTATATCTATGATATCTAGTCAGTATGTATATCTATGATATCTAGTCAGTATGTATATCTATGATATCTAGTCAGTATGTATATCTATGATATCTAGTCAGTATGTATATCTATGCAATCCAATGACTGAAGACGTTCGTAATTTAATAGAACCGCCAACCGGATATGGGACCGTCACTGATTATGGTCCCCCCGGAAACATTTCCGTTGTCATTACTTGCAGTTCGTTTCCCTATTTGCTCGTGTTGTGAATATTTGCAACACGTGTTGTGAAATCAATGCAGGTGTTTTCTGAGTTTGCAGGTGTTTTTCTGAATTTTTTATTTTTTTTTTTTTTTAATTTAACCTTTATTTAACCAGGAGAAAAACCTATTGAGATTAAAAATCACTTTTTCAAAGGTGACCTGGCCAAGACAGGCAGCAGCACAATAAACCACATTTACAGACAAACAGTTACAGACAAACACACAGGGACCAAATTAAAATAGCACTAAAAATAAAGCAAATCAAATTCAAATCAAATTTGCAGGTGTTTTCTGAATATGCATGTGTTTTGGATATTGCAGCACACGTGTTGTGTAATTGATGAAAGTGTTTTCTGAATTTGCAGGTGTTTTCTGTATATGCAGGTGTTGTGGTGTTTGCATGTGTTGTGACCCTTCTCAGCCACCGTACATCACTCATAATTAAGGGTAGTGACCACCCTTAATTGGCCCAAAGAGATGTGACTATGTTGCATCCTTGGGATGAGGACTGCGACGTCTCTAAGATGGCAGTGGGAGGGCTATTGTCATTTTGAAATAATCGTAATTATAATGTGTAATTAAAAAATATATTACTTATGGCAAATTCTAATCTTATAGACACTAATACAGTTTTGACATTTAACAAAATTCAACAAACTCACTCAACTATTTTTCCCTTTTAAAAAATAAGTGGATAATTATCGCAAAAGGGCTCTTCAAGATGCAGAAGAAAATTGCAAAACAATGAACAATTTCTCCAATTTATTCTCAATGAAAGTGTTACACTGTTTATTAAAAAGGCATTCATGCTTTTAGAAGGCCTTCAGTGCCAGGCCTGCATGGCACTGAATGAAAACAAAAGTTTGGAGGAACAAATTTAAGCTGTTCCGAAGATCAGGTTTGGCTGACCTACTGAAAGAGGAGATGGCCATCATGGTCATAAATGCCTCCACACATTGTCTTCAAGACACAAAAGATTGCACAGCTGAAAATTAATTAGATTTGCTAATCAAATATTTCCTGCTCAACTCGGCTCTTTGTTTTGATAATTGCTGTCAACGAGTTTGGTTGACGTGCTCTAGTGAAGTATTTTCTTTACTAGGGCAGGGCAGGGTATATAAGGGCAGTGCATATTGTGTCTTGACCAATCTAAGCAATCTTTCCAGATCACTTATTTTGAAAGTTGACTCTTTGACAACACTGCCAACATCATGAACAAGCTACATCTACTAGCAGGTAACACTTTTCCTTAAATTAACAATAATTCAACATAAAATGGGTTTTGTCTGCAGTTCAATTTGAACGTTAAACTGAATCTTTGTTTGAAGGTGTTTGCTTTGCCCTGGGCAGCGTAGGTGAGTTCAGAAATATCAATACCATATATCACTTAACACTGAACAAGGTTGTCTGATGAATGTCAAAGGTTCATCTGCTTTGATAACTGAACTTTTGACCACAGATCAATGGTAAACCATGACTTTTCATGTTATTGTTGTCCAAGTCTCTTCTTCTAGACTAGGGTGTTACTTCACCAACTGGTCCCAGTACAGACCTGGTGCTGGGAAGTTCCTGCCTTCTGATGTAGACCCAAATCTGTGCACACACCTGATTTATGCCTTTGCTGGTATAAACTATGCTAATGAGCTCGCTACTGTTGAAAGGAATGACAAGGTGCTCTACAAATCCTTCAACACGCTCAAAGAAAGGTGAGCTTCACTCCCAGGACATTCAGGAACTGTTGATTTTAACACCAAACACAACCGCCTACTTACTTGTGTGTGATTGTTTAGGAATCCACTCTTGAAAACACTGTTAGCCGTTGGAGGATGGATTTTCGGCTCAGCAAAGTGAGATGGTTTATATTTATATACTACTATGTGTATCATTTCAGTACTTGTAGAGTATGCTTCTATTCCGAAGCATACTCTATTCCTATTCAGAGCATAATTCCTCATATTTGTTCAACAGGTTTACTAAAATGGTGGCAACGTCCGCCAGTAGAGGCACGTTCATCCAGTCCTCCATCAGCATGCTGAGACTACACGGGTTTGACGGACTGGATCTAGACTGGGAATACCCTGGAGCGAGGGGAAACCCTGCGGAGGACAAGCACAGGTTTACACTGCTATGCAAGGTGAGATCTAACGCACCTTATGGGTAATCTTGCCCCCAGGCGGTCACATTCACGACTGAACGCCCGGAACGGAAGCCTGGGGACGGAGTGATGCAAATTAGGGTTACTGGTGGAGAGAGGGCGGGACTTTTGGTCTTGGGTTTAGCAGCGAGAGGCGAGAGAGGGAGGGACTTCTTCTGTCTTCTGTTACATGTCTCGAAAAGTCCATATTTAAGTGAGTGCTGCAAGCAGTGCTCAAATATTGTTGGTCTTAGGCTTTCTTCTTTCTTACTTTCTTTCTTTCTTATTCTCTACAAATTTTGGGACCATACTCCTTCCACAATTTCTCCCCTAGAGACTCCATTCTACTTTTAAAATGTTCATAATAGCTTGAAATCGCGCACTACCATTCAAATTTTTTAATATTTTAAACTTTTTAAGATATTCTACTTTTATAATATTTTTTATAATGTAAGTCAATGTGTCAAAGTGTGAATTCTCTGATACTTCAACTACTTCAAACTTTGCATCTTGGTCAATTTCTAAACGTTAACCTTCGATTTAACAAATCAACGCACTTTGAATTTCAAATATATCTAAACAGATTTTCACAGTTTAACAGTTAAATTTTATGCCCGCTTCATATATTTTCAGTCTGTCTTGTTGAGGCTAGAGCGTGATGATGTCACCTGATCTAGCCCAATGTGGCTATAACATAAGCTAACCATTTCGGACATGGCGGAGCATAAACAACCTCAATATTTAACCTAGAAACACAATGTAGAGCTTAAACGGTTACGAACGGTTACAAGCAAACTGACAAATTAGACATCGATATTTGAACGGAATCTCCCTGCTTCTGAAATGAGCATCACATCACAACATCTCCGCCCAGCAGCACTCGTCCGCTGATTTTCTGTCAGCATTCCACTGTGCGATCATCCCTGTTGAGTATGCCCTAGGCTATAATGAGACCACGTTGGCTATGTAATTGCTGACAACCCCCCCCACACACACACACACACACACACACACACACACACACACACACACACACACACACACACACACACACACACACACACACACACACAACCGTAAAACTGACAGTTCAAACAGAGTATCAGAACAGCTCATTTATTTCTTTACGGTTCAAAATATGCTTCATTAAAACATATATTTTCAACCTCACTTTGCACTACAGCACTCACCGCTTTTTCAGCAGGAAAAGCATTTTGTAGTTCTTATTTATTCTCCTTGTCTTAGTTGTTGTTATTCTTGTCTTGGCCTTATTGTTTTCTCTCCAGGGACTGTCAACTGGCGTACACGCCTCATAGGAAATGGCGTTGCTGTAGACCGGGATAACGCCACAATCTGCCTAGCATATGGCCCACTCGGTTAAGATGTTAATATCAATCATGTAAAAAAGTGCTTTGGTTTGTTCAGGAACTAATGGAGGCTTATGAAGCAGAGGCCACGGCCACAGGCCGTCCCAGACTGATGCTTACTGCTGCTGTAGCTGCTGGGATAGATTCAATTGATGGTGGATATGAGATAGCAGAGCTCTCGAGGTATAAAGCCTTTATCTGCCTTGAAGATATTTCCCCTTGAAAGAGAATGCTGTGTGGTGAAATGAATGGGTACTTTTTTTTTTTTTTTCAGGTACTTGGACTTCATCAATCTTATGACCTACGACTTTCATACTAGTTGGGAGAGCAAAGTAGCACATCAAAGCCCGCTGTTCAAGGGGACGCATGAGACCGGACAAGATACTCAGTTCAACTCAGTGAGTGTAACATAGACTTAGAACATGTATCCCTGCACTTTGATGCAATCCTCCCCTCTCTCTCTCTCTCTCTCTCTCTCTCTCTCTCTCTCTCTCACAATAAGCAGTGTTTGTTTTTCTCCGACAGGACTTTGCCATGAAGTACTGGCGGGATCAGGGAGCCCCTGCAGCCAAACTGAATTTGGGTCTGGCTACCTACGGACGAGCCTTCCACCTGTCGTCTCTACTCAGTGAGGCTGGAGCCCCAGCCAACGGGCCCGCTACTGCTGGCCCTTACACAAGAGAGGCTGGCTTCTGGTCTTACTATGAGGTACAGTTGGACAATAGGACATCGAACCAGGAAATAAAGCATTTCCTGTGGCTGCGGTGTATACAACCTACATTAATTTGACTAGCTTAGAAAAGTGTTTGGTATGACGTTGTGCGCAATATGCTTAACGCGTGATTGTTTTTTTCTTTTAGATTTGCACTTTTGTCCAGCAAGCTTCGGTCCGGTGGATAGATGATCAGCAGGTTCCATATGCCACCAAAGGAGCGGAGTGGGTCGGATATGACAACAAGGACAGCTTCAGGAGCAAAGTAATGCTCTGTTCAATCTATCTATTATCTACTATTTAAAGTAGTGTAACAATATTTAAATAACCAGAATGGGCATGAAAATATTAATACTGTGGGGAAAAAATGGATTCAGGTAATAAGAGCCATAGAAAGTGAAATTGCTCTAGTTTTGGTTGTTTCACATATAAATGTTATGAATTGTACTGTTTATTTTTATTCCAGGTAGAGTACCTCAAAACCAACAACTACGGAGGAGCGTTCATTTGGGCTCTTGATCTAGATGATTTCTCAGGACAGTTCTGCAATCAGGGGAAATACCCTCTGATTAGCCACCTCCGCGCTCTTCTGAATTCAGGTAAACACCCATCTCCACACTACACCTTCACAGACACATTCAAAGCATCTCCGATAGGAGCTGACCGTTCCTTTCCTTGCCAGATGGGCCACTTCCCGTTCCCAAGACAGCGATAACAGTCCCGGCTTCAGATAACGGTAACGCCCCACCTACGACTACAGCCGCTGCCGCTGCCGCTGCTGCCACCACCACCACCGCCACCACCGCCGCCACCGCCGCCACCACCACCACCACCGCCGCTGCCGCCCCTATTCCCAGCACTGCGTTCTGTGCAGGCAAGCCAGATGGCCTCTATAGCAATGATAATGAGGTCAGCGCCTTCTACCAGTGCGCCCATGGGACAACGTATGCACACAAGTGTCCAGCCGGCCTTGTTTTCAAGGACAGTTGCAAATGCTGTAATTGGGCCTAGGAATTAACATTGATAACTGGCACTTAATGTACGCACTTATTGTATGTCGCATTTAGTTATAGTACTTAGTTGTGTAGCATCTTATCCTAGTTATTTTTGTTGCATACAGGGAATGGGTTAACTTAGCGATTGTTAGTGCTCTGCACTTGGTTCTATGAACATCTTTTCTGTACCTACAGCGAGATATTGTTTTACCTTCTTATGACAAATGTACTTATTGGAAGTCGCTTTGGATAAAAGCTGAATTTCCTAAATGTAAAATGTAAATGTAACAACTGATTTGGCTCAAACTCACTTATCCAAGTGCAATTGTTTGGTTTTTTTTACTTTCATTTCCCCATAGAACTACATTACATGTCAAATTGCAAATTTGTGCAACGCAAATTACATTTACAATTATTTGAAGGTTTTGATGGGAAACACATTATTCTCTTGCTGGTGATTAGTGAATCCTGTTTTAATGATATAGTGTATATATACTGCGACCGTGGGGGTGGTTGTTCAGTGGGCCCGAAGGGATCCTGGGGGGTTTAGACAGGGCCGGTTCTACACTGAATTGCGAAACCCCCTCGGAGGGCGAAACCCCCTCGGAGCGCCCCCCTCCTGGTACGGAATTGCGGGCTTGCGTAATTGTTGACGGGGGCTGGGGGGGGGGGGGGGGGGTTTGCGGGCTGGGGTGTTTAGCACCAGCGATTTCTGCAACTAGAAGGACTGAATGAAAAGTGTTGCAAACGGTCTCCAAAGATAAATAACACACTGGCTCACTTGGAAATGAGACCCGATGTCCAAAATCCTGAACTACCCCTTCAAGTGATAAGCATGTAGCTTTTTGTATTGTAATGAAGAATTTGTGTGAAGGCAGGGTGGTGACTGTCTTGTGTGGGGGGGGAGGGTCCGAAGAGCCGGTTGCATTAATTAATTGGTCGCACCGGATCACTGATGAGGGGGAAGGAGCCGGTGAACAGGTGATGGTGATTGAGGTTGAATTTAAGGGAAGGGCACAGCGACGGAGCTGTTGGGTAGTGGAACTACTTATATATCAAATAAATATAATTTTTGTATCCTGATGGCGCTGCCTTGGTTGTTTGTTGTTTTCCTCCAGCCGCAACAATCTGACCTCGCATTCTAGGTTTATTACAGTATTCTATTTTAGACAATGCTTCATAACAACAATTGATCAGGGCTGAGTGATTGGCAATGATTCAATAATAAGGTGACCAGATTTCTGAGACAAAATCCGGGGACATTTTGGGTTTAGCGGTGTAAAAACCTCCAAACGTGTAGTGTTTTTGTCATAGAAAACTGGGGTTTCCGGTCGGACGGGATTGTTGACGGGGGGGGAGGGGTCGGATCTTTCTTTCAGTCACAGTGAAATCTGGGGACATTTCCGGGAACAGCAGTAGCCGGGGACAGGTCACGGAAAACGGGTCACCCTATTCAATAATCAAGAGACAGGTCCAATCTAGTTAATGATTTGTGTCTTGTTTATTTTGTCTCGACCACAATCTAAGCTTATTCTCTCGAGTTCACATATTTTGCAAGCTGACTCTTTCACAACTCTGGAAACATCATGAACAAGCTACATCTACTAGCAGGTAACACTTTTCCTTAAATTAACAATAATAAAAGAGAACATGGGTTTTGTCTGCAGCTCAATTTGAACCTTAAACTGAATCTCTGTTTGAAGGTGTTTGCTTTGCCCTGGGCAGTGTGGGTGAGTTCAGAAATATCAATACCATATATCACATAACACTGTACAAGGTTGTCTGATGAATGTCAAAAGTTCTGACTACATATATTTTGATTACAGAACTATTGACCACAGATCAATGGTAAACCATGACTTTTCATGTTATTGTTGTCCAAGTCTCTTCTTCTAGACTAGGGTGCTACTTCACCAACTGGTCCCAGTACAGACCTGGTGCTGGGAAGTTCCTGCCTTCTGATGTAGACCCAAATCTGTGCACACACCTGATTTATGCCTTTGCTGGTATAAACGATGCTAATGAGCTCGCTACTATTGAATGGAATGACAAGGTGCTCTACAAATCCTTCAACGCGCTCAAAGAAAGGTGAGCTTCACTCCCAGGACATTCAGGAACTGTTGATTTTAACACCAAACACAACCGCCTACTTACTTGTGTGTGATTGTTTAGGAATCCACTCTTGAAAACACTGTTAGCCGTTGGAGGATGGAATTTCGGCTCAGAAAAGTGAGATGGTTTATATTTATATACTACTATGTGTATCATTTCAGTACTTGTAGAGTATGCCTCTATTCCTATTCAGAGCATAATTTCTCATATTTGTTCAACAGGTTTACTAAAATGGTGGCGACTTCCGCCAGTAGAGGCACGTTCATCCAGTCCTCCATCAGCATGCTGAGACTACACGGGTTTGACGGACTGGATCTAGACTGGGAATACCCTGGAGCGAGGGGAAGCCCCGCGGAGGACAAGCACAGGTTTACACTGCTGTGCAAGGTGAGATCCAACGCACCTCATGGGTAATGGGTCACATTCACGACTGAACTCCCGGAACGGAAGCCTGGGGACGGAGTGATGCAGATGAGGGTTACTGGTGGAGAGAGGGCGGGACTTTTGGTCTTGGGTTTAGCAGCGAGAGGCGAGAGAGGGAGGGACTTCTTCTGTCTTCTGTTACATGTCTCGAAAAGTCCATATTTAAGTGAGTGCTGCAAGCAGTGCTCAAATATTGTTGTTCTTAAGCTTTCTTCTTTCTTTTTATTATAAAAAACAATCACGCGTTAAGCATATTGCGCAAAACGTCATACCAAACACTTTTCTAAGCTAGTCAAATTATTCTCTACACATTTTGGGACCGTACTCCTTCCACAATTTTTAATCTAGGGATTCCATTCCACTTTTAATATGTTCATATTAGCTTGGAATTGCACACTACTATTACAATATTCATAATATTTAAAACTTTTTAGGATATTCTACTTAAAAAATAATAATAATTCAGTGTGTCAATTCTCTGACACTTCAACTACTTTATACTTCAGAACTTGGTTATTTTTTAACCGTTATCCTTCATTCTAACATTTAACAAATCAACACACTGATCTTCAAATTGATCTCAACAGTTTTTCGATATAATTTATACTTTTTTCAGAATCACAGTTTAACTTCATACTTCATAACTTCAAACTTCATTCATTTAATTTCATACCCGCTCTGTATATTTTCTCATTGACTTCCGTTGATGCTAGAGCGTGATGACGTCACCTGATCTAGCCCCATAGATATACTGACTAGATATGGCATTCGGCTTCTAAGCATGCGTCAACAATGCCACCATCTTGTAACCACCCACCTGAATGAATGAACGTCGATGGGGCAGAGGTCCTTTCCCAGTCTAAATCACTCTAAAACGCCTTATTTTAAGGCAATATTCAAGCGGGTTGGTTTCTGACATAGGTCAGACGTGTAATGATAGTAAAAAAATATATATATTTATTTTTACTAGCATTACCACAAACACACTTTTGACCCGACCCGATTGAAGATTTCCTTTAAAAAAAGGTGTTTTAGAGTGATTTAGACTGGGAAAGGACTTCTGTCCCATCGACATTCATTCATTCAGGTGGGCGGTTACCCCGCGGCAAGATGGCAGCGGCATTGACGTATATGTTCCACTGAACAGCGCAGCTCAGGCGAGATCTAGTCAGTATATATATCTATGATCTAGCCCAAGGTGGCTATCACATAAGCCAACCATTTTGGACATAGCGGGGCATAAACAACGTCAACATTTAACCTAGTAACACAATGTAGAGCTTAAACAGATACAGTATTTCTTGATTCACTGCGCTAAAATGATTGACTGATTAAATATGAAAATATGATTGTTATATTTGTGTGTGGGGACCCCCGTTTATATGGCTAAAGGCTAGCTGCTTCTTACATATCCTGTCTGGTGTACTTAAAGGGGACACATTATACCACCAGGTGTGAGTGTGATTAGCCGTTACAAGCCGTTTTGAAAATGTGCCGCTTCTGACATCACAGGTGGGCGTGTCCACCTAGATATGTGCTGGAAAGATCAGTCTACCAGCCTACCCAGTGGACTGTAGCAAACGTTGCTCATCTATCCGTCATACATTTAGGTGGACACGCCCACCTGTGATGTCAGAAGCGGCACATTTTCAAAATGGCTTGTAATGGCTAATCACACTCACACCTGGTGGTATAATATGTCCCCTTTAAGGTAGAAGCTAAATGCAATCGTAAACAATCTTTTTCACGGCATGCTATCTACACAAATGTCAGATGAAAGCTGGGACTCCAAGGGGTCCAACGGTACACGCATTTCTTGATTAACTAGAAGTGAAAGAATAACGTAAATAACACGACTGTAACACTGACTTGATTCAAACATTTCAAACTTTATCAGAACAGCTCATTTATTTCTTTACGTCTTAAACTATGTTGCTTTATTTTTATTTTCAACCTCACTTTGCACTACAGCACTCGCATTTTCTGCAAGAAATGCATTTACTAGTTCTTATTTATTCTCCTTGTCTTAGTTGTTGTTATTCTTGTCTTGGCCTTATTGTTTTCTCTCCAGGGACTGTCAACTGGCGTACACGCCTCATAGGAAATGGCGTTGCTGTAGACCCTGATAACGCCACAATTGAGGATCCTCTATCCGTCTAGCATATGGCCCACTCGGTTAAGATGTTTATATCAATCATGTAAAAAAGTGCTTTGGTTTGTTCAGGAACTAATGGAGGCTTATGAAGCAGAGGCCACGGCCACAGGCCGTCCCAGACTGATGCTTACTGCTGCTGTAGCTGCTGGGAAAGATACAATTGATGGTGGATATGAGATAGCAGAGCTCTCGAGGTATAAAGCCTTTATCTGCCTTGAAGATATTTCCCCTTGAAAGAGAATGCTGTGTGGTGAAATTAATGGGTACTTTATTTTCAGGTACTTGGACTTCATCAACGTTATGACCTACGACTTTCATACTAGCGGGGAGAGCAAAGTAGCACATCAAAGCCCGCTGTTCAAGGGGACGCATGAGACCGGACAAGATACTCAGTTCAACACAGTAAGCGCAACATTGAGTGCATACATGTATCCCTGCACTTTGACACAAAGTGTCTCAATAAGCCGTGTTTGTTTCTCCGACAGGACTTTGCCATGAAGTACTGGCGGGATCAGGGAGCCCCTGCAGCCAAACTGAATTTGGGTCTGGCTACCTACGGACGAGCCTTCCACCTGTCGTCTCTACTCAGTGAGGCTGGAGCCCCAGCCAACGGGCCCGCTACTGCTGGCCCTTACACAAGAGAGGCTGGCTTCTGGTCTTACTATGAGGTACAGTTGGACAATAGGACATCGAACCAGGAAATAAAGCACTTCCTGTGGATGCAGTGTATACAACCTACATTCATTTGACTAGCTTAGAAAAGTGTTTGGTATGACGTTGTGCGCAATATGCTTAACGCGTGATTGTTTTTTTCTTTTAGATTTGCACTTTTGTCCAGCAAGCTTCGGTCCGGTGGATAGATGATCAGCAGGTTCCATATGCCACCAAAGGAGCGGAGTGGGTCGGATATGACAACAAGGACAGCTTCAGGGGCAAAGTAATGCTCTGTTCAATCTATCTATGACCCCTCTCTAGACCACCGCACTGTATATTATATAGTTTAAAGGTCCCCTTTTTACCACTTGTAATTTACAATTAGTAATAAAATATTTTTTTATTTTTGCCAAGGTCCAGTACCTAAAAGCCAATGGGTTTGGAGGAGCTTTCATTTGGGCTCTAGATCTGGATGACTTCAAAGGAGAATTCTGCAGACAAGGAAACTACTCCTTGATCAGCTACCTGCGCTCTATCTTGGATTCAGGTAACACATTAGGAAGATTAGTAATCATATGTATTTAGTGTCATAATAACATTTTAAAAAGTTTTATTTGAATATGAAATAAATACAGATAATTATTATTCATTCAGATCCTGCCCTTCTACCTACAAATGCCTCTCCACGACCCACTAGGGGCCCCCCTTCACAGGGACCCCCCGCACAGGGACCCCCTGCACAGGGACCCCCTGCACAGGGACCCCCCGCACAGGGACCCACTAGGGGACCACCCGCAAGGGGACCTCCAGATAACTTCTGTTCTGGTAAACCAGGTGGGCTGTATGTTAAGCCTGATGCCCCGGGGTCATTCTACAGCTGTGCCAATGAAATGACCTGGGTCATGAACTGCCCTCAGGGCTTGGTCTTCAGAAAAGGTTGTAAATGCTGTGGCTGGCCCTGAAACAAAGTCCTTTCCAGCAGTCTACCAATGTAATGTACCAACTGTTTAAACAATAAGAAAATAAAGAGTTCAAGGCATAACTTCATTTAATTGTTATTAGTTGGCATGCTCCATTTCCAGTGCATTAGAAAAAACAATTCAGTGTACAAAATGTCATCACTTCATATCAAATGTGGAAGTGAAAATGTAAAAGCATTCATTATTATGTGCAACATGAGGTAAAGCTATGAATCAGCATCAAGAATAAGGAAGGTTTCAAATTCTTGTGTGTAAACAATTTAACTTTGTTATATTATAGTGGTTGAAAAAATAATTTTTTTGTTAGGTAGATTTAGAAATAGATTTCCAATTTAAAAAAAAACATGACTCAAGAAAATAGCAGATAAAGTACCAGAGTGACATCATTGGGTATCATATTGCACAAGGAATAAAAGGCATTTTGTGTTGAAATGTAAGATTAATAAATAACCAATGTATTTGCAACTTTCTGTCAAGGTGTCACGCTAATCCTTCACAGCAGAGCAAATGCAATACAGCATATTCACTGCAAAATTTAACCACAAAAAATGAAGATATATCACCAGCAGTATTGTGCACATTCTGCCGTGACAGGACAACGTTCTCATAGCAAACCATGTCCATCAGAATTCATGAACCCCACTGTGAGTTTCTGGTAGTTTCTTAATGTCACAGTTTTGAATCAAAGTGAAGTAAAATCCTACCATGTCCTCATAGTTTTTTTTGGATATTCTCTCATTGATGCCGTGAATCCTGGGGAGAAAAGGAAACTGGTTTGTTTCTGCCATTTCATTTCTCAACACTACAATGCGGCTTCAGCAAGACCTCACGAGAGATCACTTACCTCTGAGTATCCCCTGCTTTAGCCCAGATCGGAGCGAAGCGATAAATATCGGCGACCAGATCTTTGAAGTGACGACTGTCAGTGTTGCCTACACAGATACCTGTGAAATGAGACAGAGCAAGACAGCTTGCCAACAAGACAAGACACAACCACTTACACAGGTGTTTGCTAGTGTGGTACAATTCCCAGACTTTTGGGATGCTTACATGATGTGTTTGAAGTTAAAGTTCATTTATTTCACAAAGGGACAAAGTATATTGATGAACATTTAAAAATAAATAATAATAATAATAATAATACAGGATTATAGCCAAAGGCTAATTTCCATCCTTAGTCCCTGAATAAATTAAAAATAAAACAAATCAGAGTAATACATCATAATATACATAATAGACAGGGTTAACAGATCAGCGGCAGTGGACAAATTATAAATTATCCCAGCTAGTGACAACAGGTTTGATTTTCCAGAAGCCATTTTTTTAAGATGTTTGGAAAATGAGGTGAGAGTTGGCGGTTGGTTTGACCTTATAAGTTAATGTATTGGGTAAAACTAAAATTGAGTGTCTTTCGGTAGATGATGCATTGATTTTTCTTACCCGGCGCAACTGTTAGTTGTGGGAATACATCCAGAATGCTCTTCTTGAGGATCTGAAAGCCATAAGAGGTCTCACTGTAGGAGCTGACGGGCAGCGGGTCAAAGCCATCCACCACCTCTACCTTCACACGCTGGTCCCCTACTGTTGAATCGACCAGGTCCAGAACCTACAAAACCCAACAAGTCTACATGAACTGAGCATACAGGGCAGGATCAGAATGCATCATGGGATTTTTGGAAGGCAATAGTCCGCTATATGGAGAGGACTCAATAGAGTTGTAATCCAAAATCAACATAAATATACCATTAACTAGATTAATGATAACTTTGTTTCGCAACATCTCGCATGAAAACCGCTTGGACAGTTTAAATATCCAACAATGTCTCACAATGATGATAAATCATTTTAATTACTAAACAATGAACAAAAATACATAACTAGAAACATAATAACTACCGTTCCAATGTTCCTAAAATGGCAGCAATCATTGCGATGTGACGTTGCGATGTACGAGCACTATAAGATGCTACCTATACTGTTAGTTCTTGAAGAATATATCAAGAGTTGAACATCTGGGAAAAACCTTGCAGAATACTCAAATAAACTTTACTTATTGCTCTGTGGGGTAAAGGGCAGGAACTCTTTCCAAGTTGGAGTGGTATAGAATACCACTAGATAAAACTACATATTATAAATACAAAAAAATTGAAAAATATTTGATCTTACCTCTTGTAATGACTGAGCCGAATGGATCCGGAGATTTACAAAGGCTTCAGCCACAGAAGGGAGCACGTTAACCTGGCAGGTGGAAGAGAAGGTTATACTCACCATCATATCCAGTGAATTCTCAAACAAAATGCCACCGTTAGTCACGTCATCATTCTCTTCATCTACCTTCACCCCAGCATTAAACATGGTGACAGCGGTCGTAGTCCTTGAAAAAGCATTGGTTTCGGGTTTTAACGCCAATAGTCTGCAATGTAGAACATGCTCATTTTTTTTATTGCTGTGCAAACATCAGTAAGGGTATCGTACCTGAAGGACACTTGCTGCTCAAGCCATTGAACAAGATTACCTGCCAACAACTGGTGCAAACAGCCACAGGTTCGATGCCAAAAACCGTATAGGTAGAATGAACTGAAAAAGAAGCACGTTGTACTTAGCAAACACCTCCGTGAAAGGGTTTTTATTTAAAAGCAAATAAAAAATGGCCAATGGGAAAAACTCAGTCTGTTTTTTTGTTGCTCCTGGTCAGCCAGGGGACTCACGACTAAACCGCCTCACCTTGTGGGCCAGGTGTTCAAAGGTGCCACGCTCAGGGCCCTGGCCAAACAACACGGGCATGGGATTGTCCTCCAGCCTAGGAGAAACGCCATCATTAGAAGGCTTTGTGAAGTTTTTTTTTAGAAGTCTGTGTGACTCGATCAATGGAATTATCTCAATACCGAGCAGTGTGAAAAACAAATAAACGTGTGAAAGGACCTTTTGACGGCTGCAGCCAGAATACCGATGCTACTCTCTCTTGGAGGCATGGAGGAGTGACCTGGGGCGGTGGTCACACTGAGCTTTACGGTGGCACTTCCCTTCTCACTCACCCCTATTCTACAACAAACAACAAACACACAAGGCCAAAAGCATCACATATGCATGCATTTGGATGTGTTCTTCTGGGATGTGTTTGGCGGTTCTCCCAGCCGACAGATGGTGGTGTGTGGTCTTACAGAGCGGCGGGTCCGTCGAGACCCTTCATGACTCCATCTATCACCAGTAGTCCCTCATCCAGGAGGAAGGACAGCTGAACGTTGCGCTGCTTCAGCACACGCACAATGTTCACAGCCCCGTTCAAACCCGACACCTGTCACAACGCAGCGTTTCCATGGCGAGAGACAAGAGTAAAAACGATAAATTGACAGTTGGACATCATTCATTTAGTCTAGAAATTAAGGATCATAAAGTGCATTCATTTTATGATTGTACAAGAAACAAAATGCTAATATTGCAATAAATGTATGACATATATGAGCCATAAATTGTGAAAAATGTAAGTACTTCTTCATCATGTCCAAGCCCAATGTAAAATCCTCTCCGTGGTGTGTAGCCTTTCAAGAGTAAATACTCCAGAGCCTGTAAAATCCCCTGTGGACAATATATACATTTATTTATTATCTACATTAGTTACATTTTTATCGTGAAGGAGATGCATTTGAACTTGCTGCTGGTGAGTATAGAAACTAACTAACGAACTTGTCTGCCTGCTCCTCTGCATAGCATCCCTCCTTACCCCCCATCGCCCCTCATCCCCTACTCTCGTAAAAACACCCCACTTACGCACTTATTGTATGTTGTGCATCCTGGCACTTAACAATAGTAGGCTACTTAGCATTGTGTAGCATCTTATCCATGGATACATGGAATGGGTTAACCCAGAAATTGTAAGTGCTTGGTACTTCCCTGAACATCCTTACGGTACCGACAGCAATAAATTGTTGTTTGTCTTCTGACAAAAGTACTATTGTAAGTCGCTTTGGATAAAAGCATCTGCTAAATGCCCTACATGTAATATACATGTCCTCATTATGTCAACGTTTCTCTTAACAATTTTGTCAAATAAGGTTATTATTTTATTGGGGGGGGGGAGAACACAATCAACCTCTCACCATCACACACTCCTTGTCGTCAAGGGTCCCTCTACCGTAGATGAAGTTGTCTATTTCTTTAGCAGAGAATGGAGGAGCCTCCCAGCCATCAGACTCGGAGGCAGGCACCACATCGATATGGGCCAGCAGCATGTAGGGGACCAGGTCAGGCTGGGAGCCCTGCACCGTGAACAGGTGGCTGAAGTCGGCCACCACCTCATGTTGAACTAGGCTCGAACTGAACACTGTTGGGAAAGCTGAAAAGGGAGAGTCAAAAAGAAGCAATACAAGAATCGTAGGAGAAACCAGGACCATTACAGCCTCCAGAATAAATGGACAAATGCTCCGCAGTTGAACACTGACTGTATGACTATTTTAATAATGTCGTGGGTTGTTTTAAACCTACCTTTCCGTAATAACCTGCTGAATTCATGTAGCGCAGTGGCGTTGATGTTTGTCGGCGAGTAGGAAACGGTGGGGATCCGGATAGCCTCTGTACAAACAACACGCAGACTGTCAGCTGTCATCGATACTATGACGAACGATAATCTGATCAAATGTGACACGTTTTGAACAGTGGAAAAACAACAGCACCTTTAAAATTCGTGAAAAGCTCTTCTCTCTGGCGCTGGCTAATGTCAAATCCGATATGGTTGGTCTTTTCCCAGTCAGCGAGTTGAAGTCCAACGTTGACATTGAGGGAAAAGGTCCTCAACGTGGCAATAGTTAGGAATAATAGAGTAATAAATAGTAAGACATACAATATACTTTTTACATAACGGAATAATCTTGGCTTTACTCCAGGAGCTGCCATGTTTCGCTGACTTCGTTCTGAACTACAAACTAGACGATTCCCTACGGTGAGAAACTAGGGCCAAAAAAATAATGGTAAACAGTCTAGTAGAACATACGTGATGAAATATACGATGGATGATTTTACCCCGTAACCTGTAGTCTTTTAAGCTTTAGCCGTACCCGAATTGTCGTCCAAGTATCTTGCTATTACGCCTATTTTAAACTACTTTGAATAAAATTAAATAAATGCCTTTCAAATATTCCCCCAAGATGTTCTGACAAAACAAGCTTTTATGCAAAACATCCTTTATTGAAAAACAAGAATTCAAAACACATTTTTAAAAAAGGCAACATGGGCCAATCAATAATCACAGGTCCACAGTGGGGTTGGCCGGGTCCACAGGGGGAGCCAGAGCTGCGGGGCCCTCCTCCTGGCTCTCTAGGGCCTCGCTCAGACTGTCCAGGAGAGGCAGCAGCGGGTTGTAGGGGTCCTCCTCCATGCAGGCATACACCAGGTAGAGCAGACAGGCCATGGCGAGGAAGACCAGGACCTGGACGTAGACCGGAACCAGGCGAGCCTCCACCTCGCGGCGCTCCAGGGTCATGGGACTGGCGGGCGGGGCGTCCGGGTACTTGTACTGGACAGGTCTCCCCGCGGCTCCCTTGATGGGCCTCCGACAGGTTGCGCTGCAGCACAGCCCACGTATAGAGTTATACATGACATACCATAATGACACCGTACATACAGTACGGTTAAGGGATCATGCCATGACTTTTCCAAATTACACTGTTGAGACAAACTGCTGCATAAGAATACTCTTAATGCTTTCTAGATTATTCAGTGCATATAGTGCAAGTACAAACATTAATTAATCTCAAATTAAAATCTGAGTTCAGTCACAAAAAGTTAGATCTTGCTGAAATGCCTGAAAGCTGTATTGAGTTATGAGCCTTTTTAATTAAATTACTTCCTCTAGTAATCCAATTACTTGCCCAACTTCTTTACATTTTGAACAACATTAAAGAATTAACGAAAAAATGTATTTGAAAAAAAGAAAAGTGTCACTTGTGCCACTATATTTTCATACATTTCAAATATTGAACTTACGTAATACCAGTTGGTATAGGTACCGTCTCTGGATACAACCTGGTAGGAACAACAGTCAAATGCTCCTAGGGAAGCAAGAACACAAAATGTTTGCGTGATTTTTTATCCACAGACACTAGGGTGAAGAAACTGACACCTTTAGGTCACCAGTGTCTAAGAGATATAAAGCAAAGGCAGGGAGGAAGAAATTAAGGTGATGGACATTCCCTGCAGTGACTTCATAAACCCCACACACAAAATTAAAAAACTGCTCCAATGGAGAAAAAAAAACCATGTCCTCAGGAGTGCCACAGAACATCCAATAACAATTAGTCATGAAATCACATATACATTTTAAGTAATTGGCATTGTCCAAAAAAAGAACGTCTAGATCACTGACCTACAGTAATAGTTACCCATTACCAACTAAATTAACGGAGGCCCGTGGACTTTGAACAAGAAGTCAAAGGATGAGAAAAGAAAGAGGAGACATAACAATACAGTGTATGTGCCTTGACTGTCTGCTTGTAAGAAGAGGCGTTAGGGGTGTAGAAAACAGATTCATTCTTCGGGGTGACCAGTTCCCACTTCGGCACCTCCGGCTGAGAAAAGGAAAAGCATCACGTGATGCACCATTGTTCTGTTAATGTTGATGTAGTTTCTGCCCTCTCAACCCAGTGCACTCAAATAAGCGGGCAGTGACCCATGCAACTGCGACCACCACCACCACCAGATCATGTAGAGGAGTGATTCCCAACCAATATCATAGCTATATGTCGATGGTTGCTGATGGATAAAGACCAGATGAAGAAGTATCCCCCTCAACTGCTCCAATTTTAACATCTGGGCCACTACGATATAAATATGATGATAAATGACCCAGCCAATCGTGGTTTTGGGCGGCCCATACTGCTGGGGCTGTGAGGACAAGGTTGGGAAGCACTGATGCAGATGACACTTGTGCTGCACTGAGCCCGACTGACCGTAGCGACCTGGGACCAATCCCCCTGCCCCTTGCTCTCGCTCCACCTCGTCCTATCGGCCCTCGGCCCCGGTGAGAAGCCACTCTTCTCCTTCTGCGGTTTTGGTTGAATAACGCAATTCATATAAACGAAGATTATATCGTCATCATGATTACTGTATCTTTATATCTCTATACAGCTATATGCAAACTTATACAGCTTTAATCAAAGCTGCATTTAGCTACTCATAACGGAACAGAATGGGATGGTGGTAGCATGCTCATTTGTCTTGGATGTGATCCATGGCACTGGTTTACAAAACAGACTTTCCTCCTTAACCATCTGAGTGATGCTGAAGGTATGGGAACTTGACGAGGTGTTGCTCTTCACTGACATGGACGCAGACGGAACCTGTGGACGTTGGCCAAAGTATGAAAGGTCAGCAGGCCTATTTCATGAATATTAAATGGGGATGTTAATCAAAAAATCAGTGGACCCGTATGAAAGTCAATTTAACAATGAAACGACTGGATACGTTTGAAAATTTTGATATCCGGTACAGTGCATCCCTCCACCCCCCATGGTAAACCTGGGGACACGTCTAAAAGTTCATATGAAGCAGAGAAGGAGAGAGAATCTGCATTACCGCTGGGCTTAATCCTGTGGGCTCCTCTACAGAGAAGGTTTCACCAAGCCCAGAGGGAACGTTGGAGCTGCGGGCCCAACTCGCCTCTAATGGCGACTCTACCGCATTCTCCATATTCCTCCCAGAACGAGGTTCCGAGCTTTCAGGGGCCCTGACACGCTAGGTGAATGACAACACACACATCTTCAACTGCATTTGTTAATAATTGCTCATTGTAGGATCCAAGTTGATCCGAAATATTTTACCAGTCTTGGAGAGGGTAAAAAGCAACGTTGGTAAAAGTAAGCCCCATTTGGACATGACAACTCCTGTGAAACATTGAAAACACATTTAGAACAAAACCGGCAGATCATGCCTTACCACTGGAAGGAATGATTTCAAATTGACTTGACAATAACAACATTTGTCCACATGGGGGAGCTGGAGGCAGAAACATATTTAAGAGCTGGTAAGGGGAATGATAAGAAGGAAATCAAATGAAAGACATTTAAGTCACCTGTTCGTTGTCCTCAGTAGACAGTTCCAAAGTTAAAATGGCTTCTTGCCTTGAGTCATCTGAATCTGTATGGGCCATCGAAAAGTACATTGTTATAAAATAACCAATAAATACAACAACAACACTGTCAAGGTTGATATGTGGATAAAATGGAACTAAACTGACATCGATGGTCTCAGAGATTTGAGATCCCATTTTGGATGTCATAAAAACGTAGCCTTACCTGACTCCTCGTCCTTCACCTCTTGGTCCCCCTCCTCCTCGCTGTCAGAGTATGCGTTGGCGTCCCCAGTGCCGTTCACTGTTGGCTCCGTCGGCACGTTGCTCTGAAGGATCTTTGAGAGTCGCCGCTCATACAAAGCCCTGGTGGATGCTAGTCAAGTGTGAAACAAAAATAAGACATTGTAGTTTGTTTTACAAAGTTTGTTGGATTCTTCAAATATTTTAACTGGCAGGTCTGGAGATGTACTACTGCTATCGACTGGTTATATGTATAACCAATAGAGAAATAGATCAAAATGTCTATTTCTTGTTTATGTTAAAGATAACATGTGCTTGTAATGTTTGCTTCAACCTGAATAGCTATGTGCCTATGAGATGTCAACATTAACAAAATTTATTAACATAAAGTGTCAAAGAAAAAAATACTATAGAACGCATACAAATTTAAATAAGGGTGGAAAAACTGCTTCCCATGACCGTGTCACCTTAGCAAAGATTCTTCTAACCCTATTTATTGTAAGCTGGTAGCCTATAACCACAAAGTGAGCTAACCAACAATGGGTCCAGCGTTGACCCCATGCTTGAGCAGTGAGGCCTTGAGTTCGTCATCGGTCAGCCCGTTGACGTCCAGCATGTCCACCCCTGATGGCTCCTCCTCCGGCAGGTCCTCCTGGTGGCACACAATAACATGTCCCAATTTCTACAGGATGCTCATAATGCTACAGCTTTGACTTAAATGGCACAGGATACTTCAGATCAGAAATACGTATGGAAGTATGATCTGAGAAAATTCTCTCGCAAACTTTTTTCAGTCAGGTCAGTCTGGTTTTCAGTCATCTGGGATCAGGAAGGGATTGAATTTTGTATCCGACTTTGATGGTTGTTTTTTAAAAAGGCATTCCTTGCTTCTTAACACATCAAAGACAGCCCTGACCCTCAATGCATTAATGCTACACTGAGCCGGTCTGAGTGTATAAACAACCCCACGCAGGCAGCACTTCCACCTCTCAAATGTGGATCTATACGGACACTACAAGCTGGTGGGTCACCCTGCTAGTGGATGAAACCATGGGAGACCAGACTGAGCGGCCCAGATTAAACACGGCGCGCACATGCAGAGCCCCCAGCTGCTGACCTTGCAGAGTATCAGTTCCATGAAGGTATTCACGGCAGCTGAAAACAGTTGACTTAGATAGTGTGCAGAGTTGGAGCCATTGAAAACATCGTATCCCACCGGTGAAACTGTATATTCATACAAATAATATTAAAAATAAATATTTTAAACTGTATAGGGCATTACAGTCTCCGCCATGTTTAGGTAATCATTGCATTACCCGATATATTGCACGGATTTGGTAAATGAAAGATAGCATTGAGGGACGCAGTAGCCTAGAATAAACAGGTTTGACAATAACAGGCCGAATGTATAACTCAAACAATAAAACAAATTGATGAACACAACTCACAACGACTTGGTCCTCTTCGTCACTTGAGAAATCGGCAGCATTTTTCTGATCTATATGCTTCAAATACAAACCCACATACACATCCTTCTTGCTTTTCTCAGTTGGCAGTGTGACATTGTGGGCCACCAAATCTGACTTCAACCTGGACTTGGATAAGTGAGCGGGGTCCTCCTCGAACACCGGCATGTCGAGAGCGACGCTGCGGCGGCGGAGCAGCGAGTGGAGCGACCCGGAGAGAGAGAGGCCCTGGGGTTCGGCTAATCTTAACCCGGTCTACGCTGAAATCAGACGCACTGGTTGAGCAACACTGAGAATACCATTGCAGCAACACAGAACAGGTGCTACTCTGCCTTGATTGACAGTTATGGCCCCGACCGGACACACACACACACACACACTGGGCCTTCAGCAAGAGGAAGGCGTGGAAAAGCTAGGTTAGGTCGATCAAAACTACGACGTAGTTTACTAGCGCTGCTGACTGTGGCTTTGAATTTTAATTCAACTAGCTAACGTCAGCTGTGGACTAATCATCGTATTAGGATGTAAACGACGTTAGAATGAGTTTGTAACTATTAATATTCACAATGTTATAGCATAAAAAGCAAGTAAATGGGATCAGTTTGGCGTCGTTACCGTGCAGCGACTCAGAGGTTGGACCTGATTGGTCGAATAGCTGTTGGGGCGGTGGCGGCGCGCCGAAGAAGTACCGCATGGTCATGATTGTTGCTGCGCCACCTAGTGGAAAAGAAGAGAACGACACAGAGGGGCGGGACAGGGTAAGGCAACAACACATTCATCTATCTATCTATTTGGTTTACGGGCTGAAGAATATAGATGCCACAAATGGGCCACTAAAAGTTTTTATGGTTGCTTAAAAAAAAAAACTTTGGGTTACAGCTGAACGAGTCATCTCAATAAAAACTATTTTGAGGATGATAGACATTTCTTTGTAGGGCAAAGGCCTTTTGATGTATTTCAATTATATGAATCACCCCTGACTATAAGTCTACTTCATGACTTAATCTTTTTCAATAACCCCTCTTTATTGCTTTAATTTACTTAATTTCCTATCACTGCTGCTGAACAAAAGCCATTATATCCAGTAATTAACATTTGCTTGTCCTTTACCACTAAAGTGCCAGCTGCCTGGTAGATGGGAAACGAGCGTTCTCATAGTTGCATAATGTCATGGTATTTGAACCGAACTCAGAGCGAGAGTTTATTAATGGAGCTAACATGTATAATGATGTTGTCCCTCACGTCTCTTGTAGCCTAAACTATTTCCTATTTTATTAATTTCTATAGCAGATTTAACCACAAGCAGCCAAATTATCACAAAGTAGCGTAGGAAATATTATAAACATGGTTGTATGTTATTTAAAACAAATAATTATACATTTGATTTAATTTCCAAAATAAAACATTAAAAGTGAGATGAATGACCAACTGACCAGTTGATTGGCACTAATCATTATTTCGAGCCAACAAATAAACACGTATTGTAGGATGTTGTAAACACAGAGTTTGGCTGCCCAGATACTGTCCCATAGAGTCCCATTTCCACCAGGGTCACCAAGACAGTCAGCTGTTTTTTGACCCAGTAATTAGCCCACCCCGGCAGCTATATGTTTAGGATCCAGGCCTACTGGGGACATGCAAGCTTCAAGCTCTGATAGGACTATGTGTTGGAGCTGGACTATATACTGGAGCTGGACTATATGTCGGTGCTGGACTATACGTTGGAGCAGGACTATATGTTGGAGCCAGACTATAGACCCGGTAGAATGTGAGCCTGATTCAGATATTAATTTAAAAACTTTTTGTTTGGAACAATGCATTGGAAGGCAACCATTGTCATCAGAAATAAGTAATTTAAATAATCAAACACCTCTCTTAATGGTTTGGGATACATGAGGACAGTGAGACAGTTCGGACTCACATGTTTTTGGCCGTGAAACCAGAGTCAGAAAATGCATATAAATGAAGGCTTTGTGAATGAATAGGTCCAACTGCCCCCAGAACATGCCGAAAATAATTTGTAGGAACCCTCCGAGCAAGCACAAACATCAAAGTACTCCTTACTGTGATACTGATTTGAGCAAATATGTTGCATCCAAACAGAGGGATATGGCCAAGGACCCCCTTCAGCCCCAGATGTCCTGTCCACACCCTTCTTGTGTATCACCGTGTAGAAGGCTGTCTGCAGCTTTCCCTTTATGTTGAAAGGTATGGATAATAGCCATAGCATTAGACACTATGGCTCTTTGTTCTGCTGAGGGAGCTTCTACTCACACATCATTTTTGGCTTATGAGATTATTTTGATAACTCTCACTGTGACTCTGCCTTCGTATAAAACATCAGCACGACATGTATGAGAAGATGGCTGACGATTGTAATCTGGAGGATAGCAAAGTCGCAGTTGACGGTCCCCAGAGCATCCAATGGCTTTGAACCCTACGTGATCTTCAAGAGCACAACTCACATAGGAATAGAAAGCCATAAGATGCACATGGGGTAAAGAGAGACATACTAGCACAACAATAAAGCAGGCCAATTGTGGATTTCGCCTTGCAGTTTTCATACGATTGAAAGGAGTTTAAGAAAGTGCAGTCACCCCCAAATGAGATGAAACAAGAGAATAAGCAGCAGGTTTAAGGCCATGGATTCAAAATTCATATCTGAATAAATAATTAATCAAGCGGTATTCCATTGTGGCCTGGGAGGAATGAAAACCCCAGATGTCTTAACATGAAATCAAACGTTTTATTTTCACAGTATATGTACGCAACCAACACCACCCTGACTTAGATTGTAAAACAATCCTGAAAACCATTTGATTACCGCAATTTTTCAGAATTCTCTCTGACCTAGAATCGTAAACGGTAAACATCCAGCATCTTCAGGGGAATTGAGCAGCAGAATGTAGAAGACATAACAGAAATACATCAAACTTCTGTCTACCAATCAACATAGCATGATTTATTTTAGTTTCAAATCCCACCCTTGGCATCTGCCTTCCTGTCATTCTTCTTCCATTGTGTAAATAATCAAAAATATTAACAAGACTTCGGTATTGTAATCTTTGGGTTTCGGACTTGAAAGAAATGTGTTCATTCAAATTCCTAAACCCCGTTATTTACAATGGATTCATAGGAACTGAAGACCTCAACTTATTTGAGTCCCAGAACACAGGGAGCTCTGTAGTCCCGGTCTGCTCACCCAGATGTCTGTTCATAAAATAGTTACCACAATTAAAAAAAAGGGGGGAAAAAGAAAACCAGATAGCTGTGGGCAGGAAGGAAACAAGCTACTATTGAAGACAGAGGAGGTATTTGTTGACACTGTATCGAGTGCAAAGCTGAGGTATTTGAGCTGAGAGGGGCCAGGTATTTGTCAGTCACTGTTTCTTGTGCTTTCGCTGTCTCAAGCTCAAACAACAAAAGCCCCATTGAAGCAGCCCTCTCTCTCCCCCCTCCTCTCTCTCTCTCTCTCTCTCTCTCTCTCTCTCTCTACCCCCCTCCCTCTGTCTCTATCACTCTCTCTCCCCCTCTCTCTCTATCTCTCTACCCCCTCCCTTTCTCTCTATCTCTCTCTACCTCTCTCTCTATCTCTACCACCCTCTCTCTCTATTTCTCTCTCTCTCTCTCTCTCTCTCTCTCTCTCTCTCTCTCTCTCTCTCTCTCTCTCTCCCTCTCTGACTCTCTCTCTCTTTTTACTTGCTATCTCCTCTGAGTAAGCACACAAAGCTCCCTCTACTAGGCTGCCACCGTCCACTCCTAAACACCATATCTTCCTCTCATCCTCTCATCTACCTGTTTCAGTTCATGAAACTCAAGGCAGCGGACCGCACTTATAAGTTGTAAACGTGTACGATTGCTAGAGCGTAGTGTATAGTATCCAACCAAAAAGGTCTAAAAGATGAAGGTCAAGCATTGTCTAATATAATCAGAAAGGGAGGGTAGGCTACTAATACTATGGGTCCTTGAGTTTTGGATTGAAATTGATTCATTGCAAATCCATGTATTGCTGCATTCTTCTCTCAATGGCATCAGGGTATAGAGTGCATAGCTAATGAGCCAAGTGTACCAACCTCTTGCTGGTGTAGATGCCGTATATACAGAGCCTTTGGTTGATAAGCCCCTCTGTAGCTGAGCTCAGGGGAGCACAGCTCTCATGCATGTCTCAGCATAAATTAGCAGGGCCCCCAGTGTCAGACGCTGGCCAGACAAGAAGGTGAATCTCAGCCACCGGGAGGATTAACTCTAATCCCAAACATCCTACATGCTCCCCCTGCTCCACTGGGAGCCCGTTTGACCAATCGACACTGTGCCAGATGTTTCTGTGCTTCTTAGGATTTGAAATATGTCCATCTTTGGTCTGTTCAAACACTAGTTTGTTTCTCTGTCTCTTTCTCTCTCTCTCCCTCTTTCTCTCACTCTTTCTCTCACTGTCTGTCTGTCTGTCTGTCTGTGTGGAACCTAGACACCCCACAGACAATATGCCTAGAGATTCTGTGGAGGTGAATCTAAGGTGTCCTTTATCAGTTGTAACAACGCATCAAAAGATTAGTATCCCACTATTTGACACACTTGGTTGGCTGAGGAGATGAAACCGCTGTGAGAAAGGAGCATTCTAGTCAATAATTTGTATCGGACAGTGCTTCGTATTCATGCATTAAACATCCACCTAATTTACTACCGGTGGCAGACTAGACAAGCCCAGTCCACCATAAAGCACCGCATACCACACATGAATGCAGCACAAAAGCCTCTTATCAAAAGAAAACAACACAAAAACAACACCAAGAGCTATTTCTGGCCTGTGGGCACCCACATAGTTTAGAAATGACCACAGTGGCATGCAGTAAAGGGCAGCAGGGATCCACAACACCTCATCAACGTGACACTTACCTCTGATATCCCCCTCCTGTGTCCCTCACCGGAGCGACTGTGGCAACCCCTCAGCCCGATACTGTATGGAGAGAGAGACAATGGGTAGCGGTGGGGGGAGGAGTTACTACGCTGGAGGGAGACAGAGGGAGTCAAAAGCAGAATGAAAATAGAAAAGAGAGAGAGAGAGCGAGAGAGAGACTGTGAGAGCAGTGAGGACGAGGGGTACAGAGAGAGTGAAAACAGGAGACAGCGAGAGAGAGAGGGGGCTAGAGAGAGAGGGAGAGAGATAGAGATAGAGACAGAGTGAGTGAGGGAGGAGTGAGTGAGTAAACAAGGAGATGTGTCGCTCACAAGACTTGAACCATGAATCCGATAAAACATGGAGCTTGAATGCATAACCCTCTTAGATGGAACGTCTGAGGGAAACTGGGACCTGAGTCCCTCCTTCACGAGGGAAATGTAAAAAGGAAAAATAAGCACAGGGGGAAAGAATGGGTCCTGATTTTAAACAAGTTCTTTTCTTCGGCTTTCTTTGACCGAGTTCTTAAGAAGCCGAGTTGGCCGGGCGCCCGTGTGTCCTGGGTGGAGGGGATAAAAGTGGGGCTGAGACAGGGGGGCTCTCTATTGTGTTTGTTCCCGTCCTTTCAAACCTGGCATTTAGGTTGATCTTTGCAGCTAATCACTCAATATTCCAGTTGAGTCACCACTACTACAAGTTTGTAAATGGGACCTTCTAAGGCCGGGCTATTCTAAAGGTGTACTTCCCGAAATAGCTACGGCTGCTTTTGGCGGTTTAAAGGTGATTTTTAGACCAAAGCAAAACAAAAAAAAAAAAACGTGTACGCATTTAAAATGACGGCGGCGAGGGATGGGAGCGGAGCAGGGCTTCCTGGAGGATTCCGGTATCCTCGGAGAGCCCCCTCCACTCCCCTCCCTGCTCTCTTTGTTGAGCCTCCCCTCACTGCTCCGTCTTTGTCCTGTGAGCAGTGCATCACCGCACCGCGAGACAGAAGACAGGTGCTGCTGCCCCTCTCTGAGCCGCATTCACCCACAGCTCCTCTGTCCCTTTCCATCCGCTTCCTCGGCCATACCCCCACCCACCACCCCCGTCTCCTTTTCCTGCCACCCCTTCACTCTCCACCCTTCATCCCCCCCCCCCTCTCCATGGTTGCTGTGTAGTTTAAGTGGTGGGAGAGTGGGACTGAGCTAGTGCTGTATAATAATGAAGCACCACCGTATACCGAGAGAGAGAGAGAGAGAGAGAGAGAGAGAGAGCGAGAGAGCGAGAGAGAGAGAGAGAGAGAGAGAGAGAGAGAGAGAGAGAGAGAGAGAGGGTGGGTTTGTTAAAGATTTAATGAATGGTGTCGAGTCATCCCGATCGGAATGACCGATGAGCTCCGGATTAGGGATGCAGACAGACAGAGAGAGGGAGCGAAAGAGAGAGAGATATAGAGAGCGATAGACAGAGAGTGAATGAGAGAGATCTAGAGAGAGAGGGAAGAGTATGAGAGTGTTACAGAGAGATACAGAGAGTGGGGAATGAGAGAGATCTAGAGAGAGAGAAGGAAAGAGAGGGAATGGGAGTGTTACAGAGAGATACAGAGAGTAGGGAGTGAGGGAGATCTAGAGAGAGAGCAAGAGAGAGTCTGAGCTGGCCATGTGGGGAGTGTAAAAAAAGGGATTAAAAGGGACTGCATCTCTTCTCGCCACTGTGTGTGTGTGTGTGTGTGTGTGTGTGTGTGTGTGTGTGTATAGTGTGTGTGTGTGTGTGTGTGTGTGTGTGTGTATAGTCTGTGTGTGTGTGTCTGTGTGTGTGTGTGTGTGTGTGTGTGTGTGTGTGTGCGCTTGTACATTCCCGCCACGGCGTACGCTGCATCAGTGCCTTAAAGAAAAGCCTTCGCCGCTTTCAAACACCCCACACGCAACCCCACCCGAACCCATCCACCACCACCACCACCACCACCTCCTCCACCACCTCCCCTAGCCCCTCGCCTCACATAGACACACAGGCTGCTGGCTTCATTGCTATTCACCAGGTCTCACCAAGACACGCATCATCACTCAGCTCCACACAGCTGTGTCAGAAGGGGGAGGCAGGGGGCGGTGAATGGAAGATGAAGGAAAAGGAGGGGTATATTATGATAGAATCGAATACATTACCATCGCGTTATCTATGTATTTCTGTTTGCGTGTGTGTGTGTGTGTGTGTGTGTGTGTGTGTGTGTGTGTGTGTGTGTGTGTGTGTGTGTGTGTGTGTGTGTGTGTGGGTGTGCATGTGTGCGTGTGTGCATGTGTGTGTGTCTTTGTGTGTGGTCAGACATGTTTATTGACAGCAAACATGGAAATACAACCTGACACCTTGTTTATTCATGTTTCATGATGCATGAGAGATCAGACCCATATTTCATGGTTCTGAGTTAACTCCGCCCTCGCTTGTGTCAAGTTGATGGAGGTCTTGTCCTGCAATAACAGGTGAATTATCGGTGGGGATGTGCAAGTACAGGCAACCATTTTCTCAGTGAAAAGTAGCACAGTGCCTGTGTGATTTATAGTGTCGTTCCTGGGCACAAGTCTCTCTAGTTTACTATTCTTGTGACATTTATTTGGAGCGATTCCTGGTGAGACCATTCACTAACACATCTTTAAAACAACATTTAAGTTTCATAATTGTTCCTTGCGATCACCGAAAATAATTCAAAACAAATTTGATACACACTAATCGGTTTCACAGGAGTTAAGTCTCTGTAAATGCTTTTAGAACTTTTCAATTGAAAAACCCAGAGAACATGAATACCTTGTACCTTGTGTACAAAAGGCATTCATTAACATTCAATTCCTGCCCCTGAGATGAAGCAACATATATTTATATATATATATTATAATATGTATATAAGACATTATTGTGAGATCTCCATCATGGCAATGCTACAGACATTTTGTGAGATAACTACATGTATCTCACTGGAAAGTATTCAGCCTCCCAATATGCTATTTAGAAGTTTTGTCCTCAGTTCTGCTACCAAATGTAGTCAGAAAAAGATGGAGATGCAAAGGGCAGGGCTAATATTCACTGGATGGCAGAACAGAACAGACCTCAGCTGGTATGGCTCCTTTCATGGGAGAATTGAATGACAGAACGTATTAACTTCAGAAGGTTCCAGATCTTCCTGGGTGCATCTTTGAAGAAACCTCTGTAGTCTTTTTTATCAAAGTCCTCAAGCGGCCAGCCTCGCTGATTTTATTACTTCAGATATATTCTGAGATAGGTTCTTGAGGATTGAGGTCTCACACTTTGATGTGATGAAAACCAGGTGTCAAAAGATGTCAGAGAGGTTAAATCGAAAGCCTGGTTATATGAAAAATAAGTTAACAATTCAAAGAGGACAGCCTGTCTCAGATAAAGTTTTTTAATGTTATTTATCCTTGTTACAAGGGGATAGAGAACCCATAGAAACTAAGGTAAAAAGCATTCAGACTAGGGTCTGACGCATCAGACAGACATGAGGATATTGCAGGTATTGTATCATGTAGCCGCAGGTGAAGGGATTCCGATTCACATCAGCTGCCTCTGAAGTTTCAAGGAGACAAAAATCATCATAACGTCATGATAAACGCACCAAAAGACAGGCAGTCAGACACATAATCTGTCAGACAGAAAATATAGTAAGACAGATAGACAGGCAATCAGAAAGATAGGCTTAGATAGACAGATAGACAGAGATAGATAGTCAGGGACAGACACAGACAAGACAGATTGATATTTTATGCCAAATATTTCAGAAACCACTCGATATCCATGCAGTTTTCTGCGTGAATCTAAAGTAAAAACACAGAGGATTCTGTCCAACAGGAAACAGAAGAATACAGAGACACATTGAGATTCCTATCACATAGGAATCTGGCACTGAGACAGTGTTGTGAATGAGCGTTGGCTAAATGTCAGCCGATAGAGAATAAACAGAGAGAGCGAGGAGAGGAGAGACAAAAGGAAATGCAGCTTTTCCTTCCCAACGCCCTATCCCTGTCAGGATCCCAGCAGACCACATGTTAACCCACCGCATAGGAGTGTGTGTGTGTGTGTGCGTGTGTGTGTGTGTGTGTGTGTGTGTGTGTTTGAGGGTGTGTGTATGTGTGTGATGGTGTGTGTGAGGGTGTGATGGTGTGTGTTTGTGTTGGGGTGTGTATGTGTGTGTGTGTGTGTGTGTGTGTGTGTGTGTGTGTGTGTGTGTGTGTGTGTGTGTGTGTGTGTGTGTGTGTGTGTGCGTGTGTGTGTGTTTGAGATAAACAAAGGTTACTTTAAATCAAGTTAATATTGATAAAAATATATATATTCTGCAAAGTTGCGTAATCTACTATTGGATTCGCAACATCAATCTTGTTATAGAAATAAATCGTTACATTTAGTATTTTTTTTGCAGACACTTGTTAAAATTTGAGTAACTACAGATATCCTATGCACTAAAAAAGCAGGTTTTATCTTTCTGGTGTTTGTGATATAATCAAGAGCCTAATGGTGTAGTGTCACAACAAAGTTACTGTTTATTCTTAACCTTTTGGCCAACTTCAAGGACCTTCTTGTTGAATACAATTTATATAAATGTTGAACACATCAAGTAAACGACACTATCTGTTGGCACTCGGAAAGGAGACATTTAAATTAACATTCATGTCACTGCACACTATAAATGCAGCCTTATTCCTGAATGCCAAAACGCTTCATGTTTCTTTGATGCGTTCAGTTTCCCCCTGAAGAGACTTTCAGAATTTCCTGATTGAAAAACGAAGAACATACAGTACTGTTGATATTTAGGCAAATCCCTTTTGCTCTTGCGGGATATTGTTGGTCGACAAATAGCCTAAAAACTAAATATAAGTAAAAAAATTAAATAAGTGACTCGATGTTGCTTCATCTCAGGGACAGGAAGTTAATGTTAATGAATGCCTTTTGTACAAACACAAGGTATTCATGTTCTCTGGGTTTAGTTTCCTAACCATATCTGTGGCCTAGCAAGAACAGATGCTGGCAAATCAGTTACACCGCTAAAGCCACAAGTAGCTCATGCCATTTGGACAATCGTTTGACTTTACCTGTGGTTCATTCATAGTGCTCCAAACAAAATACCACATTCTCAAGCCCAGTTCATTGAGAATAAGTGAAGTAAATCCCCCACCAACTAAGGAGATCACAGCTCTGACATCTGAAACAATGGAGACACCTGGTATAAAATGAAAAGATGATTTCAGTAGAAACAGGTAATTGTTGCGTGAGCACGTCCAAAGTTCATCCCGCCGGAAGCAAAGTTGTCCCACAAGTGGCCGAGTTTTACTCATCCCTACAATGATTAAGGAGGCCGGGTAACATATAATCTGATCTCTAATTCAACATTGACGTGTAGTTTCAGCTGAATGTCCATGCCTCAACAGGGATATCCCTACTGTTTGTTGCAGTTGTTTATATTTCACTTTTATTTGAAGAAACAGTTGCTGCTGGTACAGCCACATAATGATTCAAAATGAAGAGAGGAAGAGACTAAGAGTTGTGTCTTTCCATTTGAAACATCTTTGTTATCATGCCCCATTCTGTATAGGCCTATTTCACATATTTATACAATATTCATATTTATCAATATGAAACATCTTTGTCGTCATGCCCCATTCTGGCCTATTTCACATATTTATACAACCATATTTGTACTTGACAACCTATGAGCTTAACATGGTAGCACCACATACATCTATATTGTCTCAGATAACATTGCACACCACAGATGATCTGTCAAAGCAATCATTCACCCAATTGAAGCAGCTTTATTTTTGTAAGGAGTCTTCACCTTACCTATTAACCAGGGCGAGGGAGTGAAAACATCCTTTTCAGTTAAGCAAACCAGAGGGGAGGGAACTCATGCTAAACACTTTAAAAGATATCAAACATGCAACGCAACCCACTGGCCAGTGTGCAGGCATCCTCTGTAGCCAACAGTGTCTGTGTTGCTTCAACACATTTAGTGGCGCAAAGAACTTCTTTTGTTTCACCTAGACTTACCGGACAAACTCAAATAAACTCAAATACTGTAAAAATAGCAATAGTAAGATGTTTATAGAGGAGCGGATTCTAACACTTTTTAAACGTAATGCCCATCACACCGTGACCTACTGGAGTGTGTTCTTCAGTTTCGGACTATGCATTGCCTTCCTGGGACCCACCATATTGGACCTGCAGTGTCAGACCAGCTCCACGCTCAGTGAGATCACCTGGGTGTTCTTCGCCCAGCAGTTCTGCCTGCTCATCGGAAGCTCCATTGCGGGTGTGTTCAAGAAAACGTGAGTAAAAGCATGAGCCTGGACCACGACCATACTGTACCTGTTCACTAACTCATAGAAGTAACCCGTCCACTCTCCCTTTGAGACACAAAAACAACACTTTTTTTGTTTTTGTTTGTCTGAAGGTTGTTCAGTGCCTTGTCGACCCTGTTTATCTCTGCCGTGGTCATCTCGGTGGTATTTGCCATCATCCCCCTGTGCAATAATGTCCCGCTGCTGGCCATCGCCATGGCCGTGTCTGGCCTGGCCATGGGCCTCATCGACACCATCGCTAACATCCAGCTGGTCACCATCTACCAGAAGGACTCGGGCGTGTTCCTGCAGGTGCTGTCCCACGCATGGATCATCATGAGCTCCCAACGTTTAGACACGTGTTATCATTCCTTTTTCAACCTTGATTCATCCAGGTCAAGCCTCGTTGAGGTTTAAAAGCTCTTTTTCGTGAGAGAACTTGCCAAGCAGCAGTGAAAAACAGCACACATCAATGTAACAGCAGAAAAAACTGAAACGTAAATACACATAACACATAAGCTTTTACAGTCGGCTGAATAAGCAACGAATGACCAAGGAATCATGCCGTTCCGTTTGTTTGTTGTTTCATTTTTACTCTCGTATTTAGTGTTTTTAGATAATTTCAAGGTTCTTTGAGTAGAAAAGCGCTTTATAAATCAAATGTATTATCATCATCATCATCATCATCATCATCATCATCATCATCATCATCAATAACAACCTGTGCTGTTGTCGTCCACCTCCTTCTGCAGGCGCTTCACTTCTTCATCGGTTTCGGGGCCCTGGTGAGCCCCCTGATCGCGGACCCCTTCCTCTCGGAGACCGGCTGTGGGAACCACACGGACAACACCACCACGGGGATGATTCACCACCACAGGAACATGCTGAGGAACAGCCCCATCGCCCTGCACAACATCACCCAGAGCACCGGGGCCCTCGAGGGGCACCCCGCGGAGGAGTCCACCGTGCACTACGCCTTCTGGATCATGGCCGTAATTAATGTGAGACATTGCTCAGTATATGACCTATGGGATTTATGAGATATCACACTAGAATATGGTTCTGCTAGGATTTTACTTTGAAGTATTATTACTTTTCATACATAACATAATTTAATGCTTGATGTGGTCAGTAATAATGATTAACTTTTCTTCAGTCGTATTCAGAAGAGAAGACTTAGAAAAGAAGATTGATTTATTTGATTTAAGTGGTTTTAAGTGTGTTTTGTGTACGTGAACAAACCCTCCACAGCTGGCTTAATGGTGACATTGTGCTAACATCCCCCCCAGCTGCCCGTGCCCCTGGCCGTGCTGTTCCTCATGTACCGAGAGAGGCTGTTCCCCTGCTGCCCCAGCAGCAGCCCTAGCCTGATAGGCAAAGATGAACTGGCCATGGAGAACCAGCAGGGGGGGCCCGACACAGAGACCCCGGAGGTTGGAGGTGAGGGGCCCGCATAACTGATTGACGACCGAGAAAGACGATAGTCAATGGATCTCCATGCTGGAGTAAATGGTATAGCAGAAGAGCAGATCTATCAATGAGTACACATCCACATTTTTTAATAGACCTCTGAAGAATAAGTCCCGCCTCCAAGGCTCCCGGTTCCCTCGGTCAAATGTCTATGGGAAATAACATGGGGTTTTTGAATGATCGTACATAACAAACTCTGTAGGTGACGAAGAAGTAAAAGCTGCGTTACGTTTTGAACTACACACATTTGCATGCAGGAGATCTCCCTGAGTGTGTGTGGTGATGGCTGGTTTAACCTGTGCACACTGGTTACTCAATGGGCAACAGGTGTGCAGCCTCACCCAGCCCCAGAGTCCAATCTGACTGGGCCAGGTGAGGCTGTTTCAACCAGCCGTCATCCACACACACACCCACAGCCAAGTAGAAACCTGCTATGATAAATAGTGTGTGTGCAAATATTTTGTACTATTCATAGTTTGTATTATTTTCATGTTTGTATTTTTACAGAAGTAGTTATCCTGGTATTTGTATTCATAGCAGTTGTCATATTGGTTTTTTTAGGAAAATGTACCATCCATTTTGTGCATTTGGTTATTTGTTCTATAATGTTTGTGTTCTGTTAAAGGTCACGGCAATATCTTTAGTTGCTGTCAGAATGATAACCTACGCGGGCTGCCCGTATCCTTCTTCATGATTCATATCCTGGGGGGGCTGGTGCTCTTCATGACTGATGGCATTGTGGTGAGTTCGTGGCACCACTAATATTTTAACACTGCAGTGTGCAAAGTTCTGTCTGTGCTGATAGTAAACAGGCACTCCAACAGGCCCTCCCAAATGAACCAAACTTTCTCTTTCCCTGCTTTCCCCGACTGTCATCCCTCCCTCTTATTGATGAAATGACACATTTAATACCGGCCTCAGAATGACCAAGGGCTGATAGAATGAATACATGTCATGACAGCAGGGAGGACGAGACTCTATAAAGCAACACAATAGGAGCGGATCTTGTTGCTATGTTGGTTTTAGTGGGACCTTAATTGCAACTTCTCAGTGTAGAGCTCGGGGCGCTCGTTTAAATCACAACAAGTTTCTAAGTAATAGGCCGCGTGAGTTTAGGTTAAACAGAACCCGTTACCCCACGAGGCCATTTAGATTTACTGGGCGGTATAAAAGAACCTCCGTACGGTGGGTGTTGACTGTTGTTTAGTTGGCATTTCAACCTGTGTGGAAGGAGTGTCAACAAATAAAAACACCTCAAAATCGCAGAGCATAAAGTGGTCATAACATGATGCTGCTGCTGCAACACAACACAGCACCGCACAAATTCACAGCATCACGATCAATCAATCAATCAATACTCAAACGTCTCCAATGTACCTTTATCATCCATTTGCAAAAGTATACGTCATGATAATATCACAATCATACTAAAATCAACTATAGTATGACAGTCATAGAACGGCGACGATGCCATGTTAAATAATTTCTATTCGGACATGAACACCGACAGTAGTAGGGGGATTGAACAGGGTTCCCGTCTCTGTGTTGCAGGGGGCCTACGCTGGCTTTGTGTACACGTACGCCGTGGAGCCGCCCATGTCGCTTCCCCACAAGACGGCCGGCTACCTGGCCAGCGTCTTCTGGGCCGCCATCACCGTGGGCCGCCTGTTGTCCATCCCACTCAACTACCGCTTCCAGCCGGTGAAGCTGCTCATGGTCAACCTGGTAATGACGCCGCTAGCACCGCCCCTCTGGGATACACCCACCTGTGCCGTCACCACCACCACAACAGAGTCTATGGATGATCCTCCACTACAGCCGTTCCCAAACCCTTTTTAGGGGTCCTTCCCCCGGACCCCCATTTCTTTAGTTCTGCATCTGTGTCCCCAACATATTGTTTAAACCCTATGGACATATCATAATAACAATGTCCCAGTGAACGTAGGGATGCAAATCATGCCACTCTCGTTTAGTGGACTAGACCAGTCTTTGGTTGAATATGGCTATGAACCATGAGCATGTCCGTTCGTATGTAATGGAAGCTTTTCAAATAGGATTTATGGATCAGACATGCACCGTCACCGTACAGTGTGAAGTCCCATGACAGCCATATGCATACCAGAAGACCCAACCTATGTTGGGAAACTCCGTAGACTGTATTCAGTGTTGAGGTCATCTTAGCTTTGCTTCACCAGACCCCTCTCTCTGTGTCTCCTCCCCCAGGCCGGCGTCATCGTGACCGTGCTGATGCTGTTAATCTTCTACACCAACAATATATTCCTGTTCGTCGGGACCTGTTTGTGTGGTCTCTTCCTCAGCAGTATATTCCCTTGTATGCTAGCCTACACTGAAGATATTCTGGACTATCAAGGTGGAGCCAAACTGCAGATTTCTTTGCATCGTTATTTGAAAGAATAGCAATCAAGAACTAAGAGTTGTTCTTCTTCTGCTTTCAGGATGTGCAACGACTGTCCTGGTCACGAGTGCTGGGTTGGGAGAGATGGTGATGACGCTGTTGGTTGGCAAGGTAATGCTTGAGTATTTACTTGTATATTTAATGAAAAAGCAGGTCTGTATCGATGGGTATATGCGTTGAAAGAGGTAGGCCACAGGTGGTCAGGTGGTTTGAACGTTACCATGTACCCTACACCCCACAGATTATAGAGTCGGAGGGCAGCTACAGCTTCCTGGTGATTGGGTTGGTCGTGGCCTGCCTGGGCTTCATCGCTTTCATCGGCCTGTTGTTCTTCCATCGAATGCACAGAAACTACCTCACAGGTACCTGCTTCCACACCGTTCACGGCGAATTGGAAATGTAGAAACTTTATTACCTTATTCAAACACTCAATCCGTTTTCTCCATGAACTCAACAGGAACGGCGAAGAAGAACGCCATGGTGGAGGAGGTGGCGGCGAGGCAGAACGGAGCCGTCACCGCAGAGCAGAAAGTGGCAGAGTGCAGCTGAGGGCCACTGTGGTGTTTTGTCATTTTGGGTCGTAAGAGAAAATTACATATTTATTCTCAGGATGTCAAAGCACTCCCTGCTCTTTAATGATCCTGTTGCAGCATTGAGATTATATGAAGTAGAATTTTTTCTAGTTTGAAAGTGCATGTCTCTCGCTATTGTTTTGTTTGAATGAATGATCATTAAGAGGTAAAGAATTACTCACAGGATTGCAAACAACACCAGTGAAAAAGAACTTTTCCACAGTTCACACTATTGCATTTTCTTGTTTTCATTTCTTAATGTAAGACCTTTTGTGTACAAAGATGTGTTTGCCACATTTTATTGTAATCCCCTTTTGTAAAGATTATGTACAACTTAGCGTGTACTGAGTCTGAGCCTAGAAAGTACATGTTTTTAGAATTGAAATGCGCAGCCTACAGCATTACAGAGTGTGTGCTACTGTGAATAAGTTAAGTTAAAACTTTAAATGTGTAACAGAACAACAAACAAAGCAAAACTAAGAAAATCCTCAGGGCAGTTTTGGTTCATCCAGAGAGAGCAACACATTGGGAAATAAATGTATTTTTTCTCTACTGACCCACCAAAACAATCTCTCATCTGGTTTATTTTATGTAAAAAAGATGTCAAGCACAAAGATAACAGACTGTTTATGTTTCACGGTCAAGTTTTCCAATTAAGCTGAAGTATTTTTTGCTCATGACTTTCATGAACAAAGGAACTGAATCATATTTTATTAATATTACAAGGACACAAATGATTGCATTTCTTATCTTGGTTTCCTATAGAAGGTGCATTGTCTTGCCTTGACCCTGAGGTTGCGACAGCGAGTTAATATAAATGCTATACCGACGTTATAGGAAAATGTTGGTATACAGCTAGTATTTCAGTTACTTTGTTGTTAATGGTCATATTAAATAAGAAGTTTGGATCTATATGATTAATAAGTGTACTGTTACTATTTAATTGTATAGTGTACACACATCAATGATAAAAAAAAAACACAAATGCAACATATACAGACTTGGGTTTTTATTTGTTTCCGAACTACAGTGTTCAAGGGGAAAGAGTCAGCATTTTACAAAGTCATCAAACTGTAGAAACAAGATCCCATTCAGAATCTCACACACACACCAGAGACCTAACACCCGTTAAACCATGATCCTCTCTGCCTTGGAACAGCTGTAGCTTGTCAACATTTGACCGAAGCGTCGCTCTAGGCCCAGTTGCAGCAACTGCAGGAGGTGTCAAAGACCAGCCCATTGCTACAGTGCTGGAAGTAGGTCTTGCCCATGCTGCACTGGTAGAACTGGTTCTTGTTGGTTGGGTCAGGGAACATTCCGTTGCTCTTGCCAACGCAGAAGGTGGCGCTCATGCCCTTGGTTCCAGAGTCGGAGCCGCCGCCGGAGCTGCTTCCACCGGAGCTGCTTCCGCCGGAGCTGCTTCCACCGGAGCTGCTTCCGCCGTCAGAGTCGGTCACTCCTTTGATAGGAGGCAGGGGAGTCGCAGGGGCAGTGCAAGCTGCAGACAGATGCATAGAGACATATTACCATCTAGGCCTTAGCTACGGCCCGATACATACCCGGTCATTGCTTTGCATTGTGTTTTTTAGTGCACAACCACACACAACCTTTACATGCACTCACATGCGGACTCCAGGCCGAGGCCCTTCTTCAGCACGTTGGTGAGGGGGTATTTCCCCTCGTTGCAGTAGGTGCCCGTGTAGTCGTCCATGTCAATGGTCCAGACCATGGCTCCGGCAAAGTTGTTCTTCTTCACCCAGTCAACCTAAAGACAGCAACAAGTAGGTGATGATGATTTTTTAGACCAATCATCAAAAACATGGCAATTATGGCTGCACTTCTTTGTTGAAAGATGTAGACTTTGCTTCATTCAACAACTTTAATTTAAGGAGAACATCCATAAGGAACGGGAGAGTTCACCTTTTAGCTATGGTTCCTGTCAGGATTGGACCACATTAACTCTGCAGCACTGGCTTTTCATCAAGAAGACACTATTTATAATTGGAAGGAGGGGAGTCCTGCCTACCTTAATCTGGAAGCTCTTCATGTTGTCATAGCCCACCCACTGGTTTCCTTTGTAGGCATAGGGCACATCCTGGGCCGCGTTCCACACCTCAGTTCCTCCCTTCAGGAATTCACAGATCTGGAAGATAATGAACGAAAATGGTCCATTCATACGAATCACTCATTCTCATGTAATCCTGGTTTGAACACATGGTTTGTGAAGTATAGCAAGGAAAACAAACTCATTGTAAGTCCGCTGATTTGACAGGGTATCAGGATACAGTACAACACTGTGTGATACTTTGTTCAGCAGTACCTCAAAGTAAGCCAGCTCTCCGGCCTCTTGTGTGTACTTTCCAGGGGTTCCAGCTCCGGCGGAGGGGGCCCCAACACCATGGTTGGCAGGGTTACGAAGGGTAAAGGTGTTGCCATAGGTGGGGAATCCGACCATCAGCTTGTCAGCTGGGGCTCCGTTGTCCTTCCAGTAGTTCATGGCGTAGTCCTGGAACAAAAGCACAGTGGTAGCTCAGTTTAGGAGTAACGTGATATTGTGCATGTTCTGCAGGACAGTTCATCCATCCTGTTTGATCCATGTTTGGAGTATTTGGCGAGTCTGTTTTCACTTACGACGTTGAAGTAGATGAATCCACCGTGGTCCTCGGGGCCCTTGAACAGGGGACTGACCTCTCCGGTCATGGGGTCCCAGGAGCCGTGGAAGTCGTAGGTCATAACGTTGATCATATCCAGGGCCCTGCACAAGCAAAGAAGGCATGAGATTTGAGGCAACTGGTCGACCACCCAACAAAGAAGAATTGACAGTGGTTCAATAGGGAATTTTGTCTCCCACCAGGAGAAAAGGAGGAGATCCAATGGCGTTTCCTGCACAAAAAACGTGTTTGTTTGTTAGCGCTATTGATATATCTTACACCTGTTTCATGAGTTGAACTTACTGGCCAAGGGCAGGGATTTCATATGCAGCTTCGATGTTGCCCTGGCCTGCAGCCACGGCGGCGGAGAGGAGGAGACGGGCCCTGCTGGTCTTCTTGGCTTCAGCCTCAAAGGCAGCTCTCATCTCCTGTGGGAGGAGGACAGGGGGCCGTCAGAGGCCCCAGGGCCAAACAGGAGGCCATATTGCTGTGTTCATCTCACTGCTTTTACCAACAGGGCATTTCGTTTGATTTACAGTTTCAAAAAATGCAAGGGTCAAAACAGGCGTTGATCAAAACTCACTTGCAGGAGAACAGAGTAGTAGTGCTTGTCCTCTGGGGGGCTTCCTCTGAGGGCTGGGTACTCCCAGTCAATGTCAAGACCGTCAAACTCATACTTCCTCAGGAACACCACGACGGAGTTGATGAAGGTTTGGCGATTGGTTGGACTGGCCACCATGGCTGAGAAACTGTTTTGGAATAGGGTTTGTGTTAGCACAAAATAATTGTCTAATATGGAAATAGTAACTTTAAAGGAATTACAAAGATCAAACAGCTTTACCCTGCGGATCCGAAGTTCCATCCGCCCACAGACAGAAGAGTCTTCAACTCGCCGTTCCTGGAAGAAGAAAGTGGTTTAAGATGCGATGATTTCCCTTCATAATCATCCTCCACTGAAACAAGCAGTTAAATCCCACAGAGATGGAGGAAGAAACCGCCCAGACTCAGGTTCTGACTCACTGGTTCTTCAAGGCGTTGAACTGGCTGTACAGCTCCACGTCGTTCCACTCGTAGGTGGCCAGCATGTTGTTCTTCATCGTGGCGAAGGCGTACAGGAGATGGGTGCAAAGGCAGGGGTCAATGTTGGTGGGCATGTAGATGGTGGGGGGGGGTCTGTACTGAGCCCAGTTGGTGAAGTAACATGACAGCTTGAAGGAAGATCCTGTGACAGAAGTCAAATTTGCAGTTTCAAACAAATTCACAAGGTCTCATCAAAGGCTCGTATACATGAAATACAATACTCAAACAATTATAAAAAAAAACGGATTTGAGATTAATTTCTCCATTAAATAAAATATATTATAAACAAATATCAAATATATTTTAGGGCAATATTAGTCTACTGTTACTTGAGTGACTGTATATATATATATATATATATATATATATATATATATATATATACATATATATAGGTGGCTGAGAGTTCTTACCAAGCTGTGCATTGAACAAGAGGGCCAGAGCTGTGAAAGGAGAAGTATCGTTAATCCAAAGAAAGACACAAAAGTTTTTTCATTCATCGCATTGAATGCGAAAATCTATCAAAAACGCTTGACAGTCGTCTTTATCATACTATAATAAAAAAGAGGCTATATCCCTTATACAGGACAATAAACTCACCCGCCACAACCAGTAGTTTACCCATGATTGCCTCGTACTGGTCTGTCCCGGGAGGCCCTGCTTTTATACTCTCAAACTTTACACAAACCTACTCCTATGGTTTGTTTTCAAGAAATTTTCAAGAGTTTATTTGCTAAAGATAAGTTTACTATGGACTATCAAGCAAGCGCACCATGCACCAAGCAGTGTGTGATTACTTATCACGCTCACACATCTTTAATGACTCTTTAATGTTGGAAATTTTTCTCAAATGAATAGATTGATAGATCACTTGAGGTGGTTTAAGTTATTACAAGGCATCCATATTCTTCTCTTCATGACATTTCACAACTTCATATAGCTGTTTTGTATTGATTTGCCCTGCTCAGGATTAAAATAAAATATGACCTTCCAGTATTTGTGTAGTATTGGTACTTCATGTGCGCACTTCATATGTTGGCTTGCTGTGTACGAGGTGGGCTACAGGATGACCTTGTGAAGGGTGCAACAGCGCTCAAAACAGAAGGTTAGGGATTGACCTGTCACGTATGTACACCACAATATTGTTTTCTTCACTTATTTGGTTTTCTACAGACTTAAGTAAGGACGTGCCTGTTTTTTTACAACAACAATTGAATGATTTCTGAACCTTTCTCACCATAGATTTCAGTTAACTATATGTAACACACTTAACGTAAAGGAAAGCATTCCATTACATAATATTATATATATTCATGTAATTATTACACACCAATAGGCTACTGGTTAACATCAAATAAGCTGAATGTGTAATACAACCGCTGACCTTGAAACTAAACTTGAATGAAACATGTTTAGTTGACAGAAACCAAAAGGTAAATTTGCAAGAGAAAACAATGCAAACTGCTTACATTGGATATGTGTTATATTTGGACATGCAGCAGAATTGCAAAAACTTATCTTATCGTTTTGCCCCCACTGTAATACCACAGTACCTTATCTCCACACATTTATGTAATATTTAATAAAGGGAGGTGTCAATGGAAAATACTGGTCAGGGCCAAGAAACAGCACAACAGCAGAAAAGGTTAAAGAAGTGATGTGTTTTTTCTTCTGCTGTTATAATTCCACTCAGGTATACCTACACCATCTCTCTATATTGTTCAAATGTAACTCAACCATCCTTCTAAACTAAAATAATTTGTTATCTATTCCCTAGTCTCTCTTTTAGAAGGTGGAAATTATATTTAATTCAGATGACTTGTAAATATGAAGAGTAAGCCTATATTAGCAATTATTAGCGGGAAAGTTATTTAGAGGCATGTGATGAATATCGACATTGGACTACACTTGGGAACATACAGAACATAAAAATGTTCAGAACATATATGAATGTCCGGTCAAACAGAAACATGAAAATCACAAATAGTCAACCAAATCAAACAATGTTTAAGTCCATCATGTGACGTCCATCATCATCACATAATGACATCACACATGTCTATCATGACATTGACAACAAAAACAAAAATCAAACATTTTTTTATTAATACATACATTTTATTTTATACAATACATGCAAATTATATAAAGTGCATATTGAGTTTGCTCTATTTGTTCACGGACTGACACACAGTGGTAAATGTCGGTATCTTGCGCCACCTAGTGTTAAATACAGAAATTAACAAATATGCCCTGGATGCGAAATATGCTTTTACCAGCCATATCCTGTCCCTGTGATCGATAAGGCATGTACGGTTGTTAAATGTACATGCATTCTGAACATTTCTACATTTCGTGGGTACCAGAAATGATACACAAGTGGCATTGTGAGTGGAGTGCTAGGCCTTGTTCACTTTTTATTATCTAGTTATACTCCAATCCATTCCTCTCAAATTCTCGCTTTTATTTTTATTTTTTACTTTCCACTAATCAAAAAGTATATTATTAAAGCCAACACTTTCAGCCTATGTGCACTCAGCAAAACACCACTGGTTAACAGCAGCTCTCCAGCAGCATCGAGAAAAGTAGGAAGGGAAGTGGAGAAGGTGACGTCACCGCCTGGAAACTGAGCCCAGTGTTGCCAGATTGGGCCAGATTTCCCGCCCAATCTGGCAGCACTGGCTCTAGCGCGCTGCAGCCATGGTTGCCAGATCAGGGCGGGAAATCTGACCCAATCTGGCAACATTGGCTGAGCCTCCCAGTACTGAACCGAGCTGCTCGTGCCAACGCCCGGCTTTACACGGGGCTTTAACAGAGACACAAGCGGACTGTGGTAGGGCCGTCCAACTATTTACATATATTCTCTAAAACGTTTACTATTTATTGGTCTAGAAATAGTTCATCGTGTTTGTTATCGGTGCTGTGATATCGGGAAACCACGTCGATTAACCGAGCTGTTAGCTGACTCAGGGGGGGCTTTACCGCTAGCTAGTTCCCTGACGACAACGATTGCGACGGCTAGCATCGCTTGGACTCTTCGCGTACTCCCCACAACGATGCCAAGATAATGGCCGTAACAGCGACGTGGAAAGACGGTGTTGCTTAAAAAAAAAATCCGCTTTGCAACATCTCAAAGCGATTGAGCCGCTTCGTGTGCGAGTGGCTAGCTAGCTAGTGTCTCCAACTCGGAGCTATGTGCGGCCATCCGGTCGAGGCACTTCGTAGCCCTCAAAACGCAGTGGTTGAAGGCTGTTGACTGATCGCACCCCTCATCGTCAGCACTGAGTCGTTCGTTTCTATTCGTTCATGAACGTGACTTGACACTACTGTGGCGTGTGTCTGAACTGTCTGCTGTCTTGCCAGGTGTCTGAAATCGAGTCGAACTACAACAGAGAGATGCAGACCATCAAGTGTGTTGTGGTTGGGGATGGAGCGGTGGGAAAAACATGCCTATTGATCTCATACACCACCAACAAATTCCCCTCTGAATATGTGCCGACAGTAAGTACATAACATAAATATATATCAGTGGGTGATGCTCATCTTTTGGTGTGCTGTGTAATGGCATGCAAAGAAGCATTTGCATCAATGTCTTATTTTCTTGTGCCACAGGTTTTTGACAACTATGCAGTAACTGTTATGATTGGGGGCGAACCGTACACCCTGGGTTTATTTGATACAGCAGGTAACCAAGCCTTCTTTCTTGTTATTGTTATGAACTGAACACAAGGCGTCGGGATTTTTCCTGGTATGTAATGGCTTGTCATTTTGTTCACAGGTCAAGAGGATTACGACAGGTTAAGGCCTTTAAGCTACCCTCAGACTGACGTCTTCCTAGTTTGTTTCTCGGTTGTTTCACCTTCTTCGTTTGAAAACGTCAAAGAAAAAGTGAGTCAATTTTCAAGTGTATTTGAGTGCAATTGTTATTCTGTTGATTCGAAGGCTCTGATTAAAAAAAAACAACGTTTTGCCAATCTGTTTCACAGTGGGTCCCTGAGATTACTCACCACTGTCCCAAGACTCCCTTCCTGCTGGTGGGCACTCAGATCGACTTGAGGGATGACCCGTCCACCGTGGAGAAGCTCGCCAAGAACAAGCAGAAGCCCATCACCCCCGAGACGGCGGAGAAGCTGGCTCGCGACCTCAAGGCCGTCAAATACGTGGAGTGTTCCGCCCTGACGCAGGTAACACATTGCTCCGATTGGTTGTGTTGTGTGGCCGCCATGGCAAGCAGGTGCTGTCCATTAGTTGAATAAGAATCAACTCTTGTTCAACCAACTCTTTCTGACCTTTTTGCTAACTAACCTGACTTCCTCTAACCCTGGTGGTGTCCACCCCCCCTCTCTCTCTGCCCCTCCTCTTTGTCTCTCTGTAGCGGGGACTGAAGAACGTATTTGATGAGGCTATCCTAGCTGCTTTAGAGCCCCCCGAAACGCAGAGAAAGAGAAAGTGCTGTCTTTTCTGATGTCTTCCGCCCTGAGGCTGCCTCTTGATTGTCTGCTGCTAGTTCATTGTATAACAAATGTGTATTTGCCACAAAAAACTACCCAATGCTCTTTCAACCCCCTTGCCCCCGCTGCCTGTTCCTGTCTTGCTTTGGATCGGCTTATTCTGACTTCTATTCTACTCTAGCTCGTGAAAGGTGCCAATCTTTCCTTTTGCGTTATAAACATAATATGAGGTTATTTTGACATTTCGTTAATCTGTAACTGTTCTACTGCTACTGTATTATACACTTTAATACAGTTGAGTGAGTATCATTGAGACCATACATATCGTTTTTGAATTTCATTTTTTATACATGTCACTTTTCTTTTTGTACTTCATCTGCCCCTCTTTACTAATACTATTTATTTGTGAGGGGAATTGTGTGGAATTTAAATAAAGGAACATTTTGATTACCCTGTTTCAGGTGTAGTCATGTTAAATAATAAATAACCATGTTGCCAAACTGTCCATTTGATCAGTAGCAATGTTTTTTGAACCTACGTGTTTTACTTCCACAGAAAGGATTAAAGAATGTGTTTGATGAGGCCATACTGGCTGCACTGGAACCCCCTGAACCTAAGAAAAGACGTAAATGTATACTACTCTGAAATCTCTCCGGGACTCTTCCACCTCCTAGCTTTTAAACCCAAAATGAAAAATGTTGAAAGAAATTCCTGAGCAAAACTCATTCCAATACGTTTATAGGTTGAGTTGTAAGTCCTTATATGTCGGGGACTATAATATTCAATGATTGTTTGTTTTTATTTGAAGATGCAATACTGCGTTATATATATATGATAGTCTTAACAGTTTTGTGATCCAAACACTTGGCGTGTTCAACATGAGGGCCAACGACATGTTAACTGGTGCACATTCACAGTCTACACAACAGTGGAGACCCACTGTTATGTAAAAATGTGGTTACTCAAAAGCCATCATTACACAAATACCACACATAGAAAAATGTTAATGGAACAGTTTGCCTGCAGTGTAGGCTTTTGGCTCCTGTCTCACACCTTATTTATAACCATGTTCTGTATCCTGGTTAAGGAAGGCCCTCATCACATTCTAGTGCTCACTGCCACCATGCATTTATCTAATTTGTCATGTGTAACATTATTTTTACTTTAAGGAAATCCAACATTGTACCACTGTTCCATTGTGAAAAAGTACCATACTAGAAATGCCATAATTTAAAAGATGGCTAAAACTTACAAGAGTAGCACATATCTTGGTAACATCAGAAATGATTATATTAACATTGCTAAATGTTGTTAAATATGAACTATTTGAAAGTTTACACATAAGAGGAATGGAATATAGTTCATGTATTATGTGGCATGGTAATCGATGTCAGAGACAGCAGCCCTGACATCCAGTCAAAAAGGTGGCATCAAATCATGGGAAGTGAAGCTTCAAACGAGTGAACAAAAAATGTTTACCTTGCTGTACATATGACTGTTTGATTTTTATATTGTATCTAAATGACTACTGTAATCTGCTTGTGAACAACTGACCACAATAAAACCAGTATTACTTTAAACCCCCTTATGTGACAGGTGACTCTGACTCATGAATTTTAAAGCCTTAATAATGACCTTTGTCCAAAATGTGATGCCTGGACATTTTGCAGAAAGGAATTGTATTATTTCTTTATTGTGAACATAAGAGCCAAGCATAGCAGAAACATACACCAAAAAATGTATAAAAAGCAAGGTAATCCAATGGGTGTTATTTGGTTTTCTTAAATGGCTCTCGCTATCAAGTGTGCATTGTTTTATTATGAGATGACAATGAAACCAGTAACTTAGAAAGGCTTATTATGGCTATATTCACGGTATGTTCCATCAGATGTAATTCCATCTGAGTGGCGGACTCTCCTATCAAGGAATGATAAGTTAAATGGCTTGGGATTGTTGATTTACAATACAATTGACAAAATGATTTGTCTGCTCCGACTATAGATAAGTAGTTCTCTAGAAACATTTTCTTTTACTGTGACAAAATATGTAGATCATTTGTGTGAATAGAGGCAGTGAAGTACACATATGTTAAACGATAGACAAACATATAGAAATGATGTTAAACATCTGCTCTGAAAATAGACGATATCCGACAACGCACATTATAATAGTTTGCATTTAAAGTGCCTCATGCTTATATATTCTGTTACACAAGGATTCAATTGGGATTATCTATCCCCTGGTGGAACAATCTCAACGCAGCTGTCTGTTACTCGGATTCCGTACCATCCTTTCCAGAACTGCATGTCTTTTCCGCCGTGGACAAATTTAACATATCGCACCCCTGGTCCGTAGTTCCTAAAGACATGGGTCATCTGAAACATAAGATGTTTAAGAATGTTAATGTTCTAGTTTCATAGTTTAGATTATTTTATATATGATTCATTTATTCTGTCAAAACCTCGTTCCAATTCTGATCATTCCACTGCTGAAAGCGAACTTTCTTTGGAGCGAAGATGTGAAGAGTTTCCTTCTTTTTGTTTAGTAGCTCCACCCGCATCTCGTACTCGCAAGCGCAGTCGAACCGAGGGGCGTACCTGGGACACAATTTAAGTACAATTTTAAATCAAAAACTGAATCGCGAAAAAGTGTAATGGCTAACTATTTGAATATAGTGCACAAATACATCTAATCTAATTAATAAAGCTTTGTGAGTTCATCAGTGTGTTTTTTTATCACACACACACACATACAGACTTGGCACACACACACACACACACACACACACACACACACACACACACACACACACACACACACACACACACACACACACACACACACACACACACACACACACACACACACACACGTCTTTACCTGGGTAAATACGGCTGTGTTTATTAGTGACTTCAAACTGCTATAAATTGACAATGTCATTATGCAGTTTCCACATTTTGAAGTTACTAATAAACTTACTAACCACAAAATAACTATCACCCATTAAACTCTCATTGGAAATATATTTTTCTCACCAATCTGATATTCTGATATCGGGCTGGAACTTATCCATGATAATGTGGTTGTACCCCTCCTTCTTCAAGTCAATCAGCTGGGACTTAAGACACGTTCTGAAGAAAATAAAATATGTTCACAAGATGTGCATCATTGATCTTGCGAGTATCTTTTAGGTTTACACCATATGTTTACTCACTCAAAAGAGCTGACAAAGTTTCGTGTTGTTCCCTCATTTGGGTGGGTACTCATCACTTCTTCTGCCACCCACCCATCTCCCATATTGGACAGAATGTCCCAATATTTGAGGCCCTCTTAGGAAAGTAGAGGTTATAAGCATTTATATTACAGATGAAAATAGGGGTGGAACGTTTCACAAAATTCAAGGTTCGGTTCATACCACTGTTTTGTACCGAAACCTGATTTAGGTATTGGTACGGTATGCTTTTGTTTCATTCTACACAGAAAATTGGATGTAAGGTGCTTTAGGAAAGCAATTGTTACTTAACCAAGTGGCTATAGAACCACCTGAGGGACTTCCACCAGAAAAAACTTATGGTTGTCAAAGGCGGGAGTCTTACCTTCTGCCTTTGTGTTCTTGAGAAGATTCCGTTTGTCTTTCGACAGGAAGTAAAACACTTTCCAGCCCTTGAGTACTTCGTGCCCCGCTTCATCGCGGGGCTTGTAGCCTTCGCGCCAACACCGCTCCTTCCACAGGAACTCACTGTCGACCAATGCTCTCCATTCACGACACACCAGCGGACAGACACGCACCACCTGGTGGGCAGGGAGGTTCGCGAAGATCTCCTGCAGCAGCTCTGGGGGAAGAGTCAGGCCGCCTGCAGACTGACGGCATTGACCATGAGCCTCAGTCACCCAGCAACCGTCTGGGCTCAAACGTTTAGAACCAAAATGCACACTAGGTAAATTAGGGCCATAGAAATGGTACATATATCATGATAATAGACCATGCTCTGGTACTATTCCAGTTCCAGAACCTTCGCACTAAACCCTCAGTAACCACAATTGATTTTTATAAAAAAAAAAAAAAATACATATATTCTATTTTTATTTATGGTCTGAGGCCCAAAAGCCAAGTTTTCTGAAGGTGTACGTTTCCTTTGGATCTTTACAGACCTATTCATACTTCTATAATTATTACTATTATTATAATTATATAATAGTGTGTTTGCCTTGTTGCCACACTAATGACTGCCTTTGCATAAAGCCATTTAGTGTTGTTAAAAAAAGAGGAAAGGGTGTTTCAGACAGAAAAAAGGGTGACACATGAAAGCTAAATAGAGGTCTACCATTGGGGTATGAATAAGCTTAATTAAAGCTAGTCTCACAAATCCGGCTTAAGATTCATATCTCAAGAAATCAAAAATTTGAAGATAGACAAGATCGAATCTGGGTGTGATCTGGATGTTTAACGTTCTTTCGCTGCATATTTGTAGCAGGTGGGGATCTGCAAGTTCGTAATTGGTGAACACATACTAGGCCAACAGCAGTACATAAGAAAAGAAAAATGGAATCAGTGGAATATCTTTGTAACAAAACCGGAAACAAGGCTTCACCTTTACATTTTTTGTTTCTGGCCCAGGATTTGTGCCATCTCCCCCTGGAAGTTCTGCTACAACATGGAAGCTAAATGGAACTCTTGGAGTGTGGTGTGTTGTAAATAGACTATATGAATAGCAGGCCATGTATTTCAATTTATAGTAGAGGATGATATATTCTTTATATTTGTATTCATTTTGTTGAGTTGTAAACCTAAGTGTATACAAATTGATCAAACAATGGTCAAACCAGTAGTTTAATTCACGATAACGGTCCGTTACATTTGGTCGCGGATCAATGGCGTCATATGCCCTTTATGTAGCGGGAAGTAGGGGGAGGGGGCGCAACTTTCATGTTGTTTGAGGATGTTTCTGGAAATGATTGCAATACTGATATTAAAATGTCTTTTAATTTAATGTAGTTTAATGTTTAATGTTGTTTTCGTTTACATTCACAATGGCAAAAGAACGAGTTTTAGAATTTTGGGGTAAAACTGCTTCTAATAAGAGCACAACTGAGGTCCAGTGGGCCCAGGGAAGCAGCTCGCCCAGCACTCCATGACTTTCGCCTGGTTGTAGTTGTAGTATCAGCCCTAGCACCGTCGTTACATAGGTCTCGCACTGTCGTTTATCATGTCTTCGAGAGTGCCTTAGCTGTTTCAGTAGCTCATCCTCAAAGTGGAGGGAGAGTGGATGAGCGTTCATTTGAGTGAGGGGAGCCAACAACGTTCCTAAAGTTATACATTTTTTATATACAATTTCAGCACCCCCTACTTAAAACACCGTCCTGCAGTCTTTACCCCTTAACCTCCGGGGGGACATGTGAAAAACAGCATTCATTAGACGTAATTTATTTATATGGATCAAACTTCCATGTGCTGTCCACTACCATGTGCTACTTTGACAAGTGGCTCATGCCAGCCACCAAGCTAGTGTTTCCCACACATGGACTTAACCTGTGCGGTTCATAATTCGTATTGTTATTGGTTTATCAGTCCGAGAGTTCGCCCTCGGCTATCGATAGGGTTTCCCATACATCGACTAGCTGCACGGAACACATTGATTGTCTCTTACCCGCTCTCTCCCCAACACAATGACAATGACTGTGAAGCCAATCCTCTCCGTGCACACACAAATCAAAACATACGTGAGATGGAGGATTGATGTGGGCTTTTCCCTGCAGATAAGAGGGCTGACCGAATTCCTTCATCAAATCAATCTGGTGTTCACAAATCAGTATTAGGGATGTCAGAAATACCAAAAAGCTCTATATTGAATACACAGTCTATGTCTCAACGTGTAACGTTACACGTGTCTTCGTTTTGTTGGCGCTTTGTTTGGTGTGAAAAAAGTTAGATACTTTCCACAAATAAAGTTACAAAAACGTTCAACATGCTGATTAAGTTATTTTCAGTATGATTATTTTCACCACGGCTAACAGCTCTGGGCTACCCAACGATTGAATTCCCAACAAAATAATCTACAGCTGTTTAGGTAGTAGACTAATAACTAACTTGCAAGTTAACCTTAAGTCACTTGCAGCAATTCCATTGAGAAGAAATGGCATACCGTGACACGTGACCAAATGTAACGTGAATAAACCTTGAATATATTATGTAATTTTTGCTAATGGCTGTCCTGCATTTTTGTTGCTTTAACAGGGAAAGTGGCCCCACCAACGCGTGGCAACGCACCACGCTCTCTTAAGTGGCTGCTGGTGGGAGTTTACCACTTTGTCAAGTTTTTACTAAGTGCTTAAAATCAGTCAGCAGATTCGTCGCAATTCCACTAACTTACTATTTGTATGAATGTGTATGTTTCCTCAAATTTTTCCTCTTCCTGTTCTGTTGTAAATAGGCATGGCTTGCAGTGTACCCCAATAGAGTAACTTACAACCCTAGTGATGATCTAAATTGATGTCTCCTTACTTACCTTAAAATAATGCATCAGTGGATTCCCCACGCCACCGTGAATCACTGATAATAAGAAAGCCATGAATAATGATTCCATTACTTCACTATCCGGGGAACAGTTTTGTCTTGGGCTGGTTTAAGACAACTGGTTACCTTTGTGCATTGCACATTGTCTTATTGTCTTATAACCGCTAGTGTGATTAATTTAAAAACCAAATGCGGTAAAGTTCTTAGACGACACAAGAATGTCTATCTATAGGTTGATTCATACCTCCGGCTCTGGACGAAATTTGTCCATCCGTACTAAACGTCGTCTCCGGGACTAACCATCATACCTCCGTCCGTTAATTTTTTTTGCAATACATCCTCTAGAGGGGAGTGACTGTCGTGTCGCAAATTACCAGCATCGACAATCGCAAACATGGTATCTGTAGAGGAGATGATTTTGCTCTGTGTCATCCGAAATCAGCAAATAAAAGGCGCACAAAGTGTACGTGGTGGTGGCATGTGACACCCCTCACCAACCTGCAGATTCTCTGCTCAAAATTTAAATTCAGAAGTTTTATTGGCATGAAAAATATACATTTGCATTGTCAAAGCAGGTGAACAATAAAATAATAAGGTCAGGTATATAGTATAATATAAATATAAAACATTAAATACAAAATATATATACATCAGATATTATAGGCCTACTACTCTCTCTCTCTATTTTTGCGAATGGTTGGACTTCTGACTCTACTGCCGCCTCGATCTCTGGTGGTATTGCTCCGGTTCGTCCGGAGCACTCCAGATTCGTAAGCTCAGAGGCGACGGACCCACTGACGGACGAAACAACCTCTGGGACTGGACGAAAAGGTCCGTATCCGTATTTACCGTAGGGTGTGAATGGTCCTTATAATGAATGATTTATGTAAAAATTCTAAAACTCGGTCTCTTGCCATTGTGATTTGATCCTTTGAGAATCAGCTATTAGCTATCCAGAAGGGCTCCGCAGCAGGAAGCATTCGAAGTATATTGTTAAGTGAATGTTAATGAAAATTACATTTCAATTATAATATATTTGAATATCAGTTTGCAATCATTTCCAGAAACTTCCTCAAACAACATATTTTTTATACAGTATATGAACCCCTACTTCCCGCTACATAAAGGGCATTGGCGCCATAGTGTAGTGAGTGGCGAAGTCCCGCCCCTTCCGGTAGACCCCATGGGACCTATGAGATCGTAAAATATGAATGTTTCAATGCAGAGAAAGTAATTATTTTCTGGTCCCAGTCTTTATATGCCCGGATTACACATATGTTGTTTGTGGATTTAAAAGATAATTTTTCATGCTGACTTGCTGAAGAAAACTACAATTTATCGCGAAGAAGTTTGACAATGTTGGGTTTTGTGTGAGGCCGCTTTGTGAACTACAGCTCTTCTCTGCTCTCGACGCGAATGATATATATGTCACCACCCGCACTTGGAACTCTGGTACAGACATGGCGATCTCTCTGCCCCACTTCACTTCACTTTTTTCCAAGGGGAGGATAACAGCATCGAAAGAGGTGAAAACCATTATAATTCGGGGCATGTGGAGAGTTTCAGTTATGCCGATGGGGGGATTATCGGTCTTGTCCACGCCAGTTGCAGGGAGCAGTGACATCACATACATGTAGTCTTTCTCATTGTGTTTTCTCTAACAGCCTTTAACTGAACAATTGCACCATAAACGGTCAAACTCTTGATATGAAAATTTTTCTTTTAAATCCACAAACAACATATGTGTAATCCGAGGCATATAAAGACTGGGACCAGAAAATAATTACTTTCTCTCCATTGAAACATTCATATTTTACGATCTCATAGGTCCCATGGGGACCACCGGAAGGGGCAGGACTTATGAGCTCCATTGACCCGCGGCCACGACCAAATGTAACGGACCGTTACCATGACGCCTCGTGCACACTACCTCTGTCCGTCGACGGATGACGGAGGGCGTGTCTGACATATGGGGGAGTAGTCTTTGTGGACGCAGCCTGCCGCCAATCAAATCGCTGTACACGTACAGGGGCAACACTCTCCTTGCACTCTCCTTGCACCAGGCGTTATAAAGCCGGCTTTTTCCTGCGTCTTCCTGCTTGTTGTTGTGATACATTTCAGCCATAATATCCTCACATAGCCACAGGGAGCTATTGATTAGTGGTGGCTTGTTCGCGAACGAATCAGTTTGAACGAACGACTCTTTAAAATGAACAAACCGACCTGATTCGCCGCTCTCGTTCGTTCTCCGAGACTCGACTCCCAGCTCCACCCACTAGTCGCTGACTCATTCAAGGACTGAGAAGTCACGAGAGTCAGCTGGGCAACAACATCCCGATTCCGACCATGAAGCACTCCTCAGCTAAAAGGAACTTAGTTAATGTTGTGTTGATTGATGACCGTTTGCACCATTGCACGATCGTGATTCGTTTGAGAATGAGAACGAGGGAGGAGCCGAGTTTGACCGACTCAGTGACTGAAGCCGTCTCTCAATTCGCATTCTCGTGTGTACTCGTGTACTTGCATTCTCGGTAAACGTCATCAGTGGTAGCCCAAGCACTGTTCCAATTCCAAGTACGCGAGTACTGTCGTAAAACCCAAAAGTGTTCTCGATGCGTTCTCGATGAGGCCATTCTACCGAGGATGCATCGGAGGTGACTCGTGTGGACTTGGGACCGTTAAATATCCCAGGATGCATCATCGAGTCCGATGCTGTCCCAATTGCAGGTGCGTACTCGCTTTCTCGGAAGTCTGTACTTGAAAGTCCGGACTTGCCAAGTACGTACTTCCAAGTCCGCGAGTACGTAGTCCGCGTACTTGGTATTGAGAAACGGCTTGAGAATCATGATTCACTGCTACCGGAAATGCAAACAAACGAACAAACGATTGAACGACTCTTCTTGGCGAACTGACAGACGCAAACTGATTCATTCAAATGAATCATGAAATCCACCACTGCTATTGATATAATTACGAATGAGCAAGAAATTACACAGATTAGAATAGACACACACACACACGATCAGATGGATCCGACCGGGATTTTCGTTGCGATGGGTTTCCTCTATCAGCAACGTATACAATATAAACAAATTATATAAAACAAAACCCCAGCCTCTTTCATTTTAAAATAGTATGTCAATATTTTGAATGAATAGGCCTACATTTTTGTTATATATGTAAAATGTTCCTATATATAGCCTATTATTATAGCTTACTAAAGCCGTTTCTCAATTCGTGTTCTTGTGTGTACTCGTGTACTTGCGTTCTCAGTAAACGTCATCAGTGGTAGCCCAAGCACTGTTCCAATTCCAAGTACGCGAGTACTGTCGTAAAACCCGGAAGTGTTCTCGATGCGTTCTCGATGAGGCCGTTCTACCAAGGATGCATCGGAGGACTTGGGACCGTTAAATATCCCAGGATGCATCATCGAGTCCGCTGCTGTTCCAATTGCAGGTGCGTACTCGCGTTCTCGGAAGTCTGTACTTGAAAATCCAGACTTGCCAAGTACGTACTTCCAAGTCCGCGAGTACGTAGTCCGCGTACTTGGTATTGAGAAACGGCTTAATATTTTAAAACATGGGAATGCGAAATGCATCCTTGGATATTTAACGGTCCCAAGTCCACACAAGTCACCTCCGATGCATCCTCGGTAGAACGGCCTCATCGAGAACGCATCGAGAACACACACAGGTTTTACGACAGTACTCGCGTACTTGGAATTGGAACAGTACTTGGGCTACCACTGATGACGTTTCACGATAACGCAGGTACACGAGTAGAGACGAGAACGCGAATTGAGAAACGGCCAATGAGATGCGTCCGTTGACGGAAGTAGTGTGCAAGAGGCGTGAAGGTCAATTTGTATACAACGCAACAAAATGAATAAAAATGATAAGAATATATAGTCCCCAACTATAATTTAAAATACATGGCCTGCTATTCATATAGTCTATTTACAAAAACATACTTGTTAGTCTGCAAGCCATGCCTAGTTAGTTGAATTGCGATGAATCTGCGACGCAACGTGACGTTCGGTGGATCTGGAAAAGTACGATCACGCATATCACATGCACACACGTTCGGGAACCAGATACCAGAACCATATAGCGGAGTCCACGTCTGCACATACGAATGTGCGAACCAGATAGCTCAGAAACCAGTTGACTCATAACGACGGAGTCCACGTAGCAAAAGTAGCAGTAGTGTTATAACCACTGAACCCATGTTCAGTTTCGTTTTTAGTTCTTGCCATGCTAACATCAAGTTTGACAGATTCTAATCCACATGCCTGGTGGTTCCTCGTCTATAAATAGTGTACTTACATTGGGGGTGCTTTGAGATGAACCCATTGCTGAAGAGTCAGATATCTGTCAGGGCCATGGTCAGAAAACTGTATAACGTCTGGTATGGAAATGTTGACACTTGGAATCGTTCTATCACTAAATCTCCTCTGCGACAATAACAAGGAACTTCCTCACTGTAGGAGAACCGGCGTGCATGCTGGGAAATGTATGCACTTAAATTAGCAGACAGTTTCAAAGCGCTTCATAGACAAACCATAAATCAACCATGCAAGGCGACAGCAAGCCCGTCGGGAGGACGTGGCTTGATCAGGTGCATATCGATACTGGATGCGGAGGTCGGGGATCGAACTAGCAATCTTGCAGGTGCAAACAACCCACTCTACCTCCTGAGCTAAGCCGACCCAAATCACATGTTATTTGTTTTCGTTTCCTTTCCTTTCATTGATTAATTCATGTTATACAATGCAGTTATGCTCCAAGCTAGAATACTCGCTGACTGCGTTCAATCTAAACAACTGCTGAACTTAGCCTAAACCATGGTTCTTAAACCATTCTTAAACCTTTTTGCTCACCTTTCTTTTGAAAGAGATCGGTTCGGAGTTGTTTTCCCTTAGCTTGCTTTTTTGTGACCCCGATTTCCCTTTCTTTTGTAAAGACATGACTTTTCATGGTTCTGCCAATCAGCGCTCCAGCATCAGCAGTCACTCAACTCGCGATGAGCAGAAGCTGCGTTTACCGTTTTGGGGAATCCTGGCGCAGTGGTGGAATAAACCATTTTGAGCCTTCTGTAAGGGGTGACAGTGAGGCTGCACGGATGAGAACAGGATGGTAAATCCACATACATTGTCACCACTCCTCAAGAGTATTGTGGGGATAGAGACAGTTGATTGGCAGGGAGGGGGATACAAACAGGATGAAGATGAAACATATTTACTGTCTGATCAACTAACAATGGGGGCCAGGCAGGGAGGGGGATAATGGCAGGGCAAAGGTGTCATCATATTAACTGTTTGATCAACTCATGGTGGGGGTCAGAGACAGAGCTCTGGCAGGGAAGGGAATGAGTTAGGGAATGGGGAATGAAAAGTTAAAAAATCGTTCAAAGTTAAAAAATCAAATTCACAGGTAACTATTTACCAGCTTTTTGTAGCTCGCCGCAGGGCTCACACCTTTGAAAGTGTGAGCTTCAAAAAAAAATCTTTCAGGGGCATCTCAGGACAACAACTGCACAACCCCATTCATAGCAGTTTAATTACACCAACATGTAGTCTCCTAAAAACTAAAAATTAGAAACAGCATAACTGGGAAATTATATATTTTCATCATTATATTATTTGAGTACAGTACTTATAAAAGCAGTACTTATAAAAGCGCTCAATTAAATGTATTATATTTAAGTATTTTTATTGGATAACACACTTTAAATTGAAATATAGGCTAGTGTCTTTTAAAACATTTACTTTTCAGGTTTTCCAGGAGGGAAAGGCAATATGGAAATGCAATATTTATTACAGGAAACATTACTGCTTTGCCAAAACACCTTGTCAGACCTTTAAACTATACCTTTAAGAGCAGACTTATAGATTTATACAGTGAATGGTTAAGGCATTGTTGTAATCCAACCTCTTCTCATCATTACTGAATTGAATAGCACCCAGTGTGACTTGAGTAACCAAGACAACATGAGATTCACTTTTTAATATTATGGCAATATACCGATTTTAATTCATGTCTTCAATCACATAGGCACTGCAGTGTTGTTTACAGTACAGTACGATGCAACTTGACTGTACATCACGAGCCCTACCAGAAATACACAAGTACCGAGAAGCTTATTGATTTTGGTGTCTCCTTCGTATTTCCAGCAGGCCACAACTCCTGTCTGTGGAGTTACACTCCTCTCTGTATATTTAGATGAACAGTTGAACAAAAAGGAAAAACGCACAAACTCTTAAGAAGTTCAATCCATAATGTATCTTAAAAAAGAAAGAAAAAAGAACCAGAAAAAAATCGTCTGGTTGAATGATGTCTTGTATATTTGAGGTCTTATGTGTCATTGTCGATCCTGTGAGCTGAAAATGAAAAATAAAATAAATCACTGTTAATATGAGACACGTATAAGGTAGCAGAATAGGCATCTTAAACTGCTGCATCTAAGATCTGAGAGTTACAATGAGAGAGAGAGAGCAGAAAGAGAGCAAGACGGTTGAAATCACCAGCCTAAAAAAACTCCCTTAACGTTTCCCGGCCTCCCTGTTTCTGGAGCTATGATAATGCTGTGTGAGCGCATGTGATTGACATGCAAGATGCATTCCTGAAACCAATCAGTAAGAGAGGCTCTGATTGGTTTAGAATGACCCAGGAGCAGGCAAAAATCGAAATTGTCTCAAATACAGAGGCAAGCGAACCAGAACAGACATCCTCACAGAGCATTTCATTTACTAATAGCGGACAGATGGTCAAGTTGTTTCTCACAAATTACGTTCAGATTACAGCTCTAAAATGGACAGCTCCTCTAACCAATATGTTTTCAATTAAGGAAACCATTTCCATCACAAGTTAAAGAGAGATTGCTAATTGATATGTATTAATCACTGCTCAATAATGATACTAAGTAAAGTGTGATTTTTGTCGTAGGATTTCACAATACTATGAACTACATTTCTGTATACTACTGATGGAATACTGAAGTGCATTTCCCTCTGTACTGATAAAACACACACAGAAACCGAGACAGGGTGAGACAGTGTCAGTTCAGCAGAGCTTCCCCGACCGTCGTGTCAGGGAGTGTCATCAGCTCTCTACCATAGGGGTGCAGTAAAGATGCTTACATTGCTTTGGTATCCTGAGTGGCTCAGTGTCCCCTGACAGGACCTGATGCATGACCCCCCGGAACTGGTAGAGCACCTTCAGGCACTTCTCCTCCCCCACGCAGGCGTCGTAGAAGCCAGGCAGCCCTGACTGGAAAAGGCAACGCAAGGTCAACTGCCAGTGGCACATAGAAGCACCCTGTGACCAAATGTTTACCCAACAACCCAATAAGTACAGGGAGATATTTTAGTTGTGGTTTTTAGCAACTATTTCAGAGTGAAAACGGAGAAACATTCAGTAGTAATGGAAACAATGGACGTAGAAGCATTCGTAGCTAATTTCACCTTAACCTCTAATATCACACTCGTTAACACCAGGAAAATATGACGTTTAATTTCCATTTTTGCTCTCCTCAAACAAACATGCAGTCAACATGTTCCAATTTATTATTCAAAACATGCATGCATTCTTGCCAGATAGTTCAGTGCATTGTGTCCAGTGCATTGTGTCCATAGGTAAATCCCAGAGGAATATGTCTCAAATGTTAAATATATGTAAAAATATCTGTGTGAGTTATTGTGTCGGACACACATCGTCATATGTGCTGTGGAGTTATCACCTGCTGGATTTGTTATAGCAACATCATAGATAGATTATGTTAGATTAGCATAGGTAGATGTAGTGGCACTCCGATACGTTCTAGCCCATGTGTGGATGGGTGCCCACGGTGTCCATACCTTTGTGGCCTCAGTGAGGATGAGCTTTGAGTCTTTCACCAGGCACTGAAGAGGTACGGTCACATCGATGACCTTGGCCCTTTCGTGTTTCTTACTGTTGTCCGTCACAAACTTGCCGTACCATGCGTTGAGAATGATTAGACCTAAAAAAACAAACAAAATGAGGAGATGGATTTTACACAATAATCGGTTGTGTTTTACACAACAGTGACAAACTTATGTACGAAATTATATTCAAAAATAATGAACTTAAGTGTTCAGTAGGCAAGTCTGTGACCTTGTATGACTATAGAGCACAGCATGTAAACTGCATTATCTATAAACATTGAACTAATTTAGTACATTGAGCAGGACATTGGTACCAGATGATTAGAATGGCCGTGATAGAGCCTGGAGTCTACCATAGAAAAATCCTGACCAACTTTGTTTTTGGACTTGGCAAGGGTTCTGAGAGATCTAACAGTATAACAAGAGTTTCAAAGTTCAGAGGTAAAAGTTGAGGATCAAGTACTTGATTAAGGACAGGAGCAGCCTTATGTCTACTGTGAACAGAACAGGCAGCCAGTGAGATGGGAGCGAGGTGTGAGAACATGAAGCAGTATTCAGCACAAAAACAACTGAGTGGGATTTTGCCTGGTTTAACGTTTACTCAACGAGTTTAGTTAAGGAGTCATTTACGGAGCTCTTGCAAATGCATCACAACCTGGAGTGCCAGTGATTGAAATCCCCAAGCAATTTGGACAAAGGCTTCTTTTTTTACTCACAAGTTGGTTCAATTTAATCAGTACGCAGCGAAGAATGAGAAAACACAATTAACGTCTAATTTGGGTACCTGGGAAGTACTGATTTTCATTAGAATAAGAGTACTACATTAACTCGGAGATGAAGGTGTGTGCTTGTCATTAGTTGTGACTTCACCAACTTGCAGGACATGACGCTGCTTAAGGGTACCTGCGTTGAAAACAATTACAGCAACCACCACAGTGACAGACCAGTGGTACGCCAATTACTGCTTGTTTTAATAGTGGCGGGCACACTGTGTACTCGTAAAATAAATGAAAAGCCATAATTAGCACTTGCCTTAATAGGGTTACAAAGGTCATCTCTAAGAGAGCCGATGTACAAGAATTATTTGTTTGAACAGGAATGCATTAAAAGGAGCGGTGAAAATACACGTAAACATCCAAAATTTGTGTTTATGTGTCGAATCAAATGAGAATGAAATACAAACATGCAATCAAATATGTTGATGTAAAAACAATGCAATGCTTTCACAGTCAGGCATACACAGCCCTTACCCATTCTGGACTCCTCAGCTTCAATAATCCTGCGCACAGACTCCTGCATCAGCAAGACCTTCATAGGAAAGCAATGGAGAGAGATGAAGGCGGTTAGACTTCACATGATACTGAATCTATTCCTATTCTACTAATAGGACTACTATTCTACTTCATTAAGCAGGCACTTTAATCAAGTTTTTTTTATTTTCATTCATATACAGGTAAGGGGTAGGCCGGACAGGAGGGAATCAAACACAACCTGTCAGCCACCATTGTGGTTGGTCATCTACATCTTGCCACATACAATACGACTGATGCAGCTTAACAAATGTCTTGAAACTGACTAATATTTGAGATGTTCATGCACACCCCACCGCGTCTACATGCTGGGAGCCAAAACGGACGCTAATTGCTGGGCTGTAGTGAACTCACAGAAGACTCCGCTTCTTGTCGCTTCCTGGCGATGTCAGTGGCAGAGCTTTCCCGCTGCTTCTCCAAGTCCCTGTTAAGTAGAGAAATAAAAGAATATCCCCCCCTCCTTAGATCACAGCTAGATGTTATGCTGCCTAGAACCCCATTAAAACAAATAAATACATTGCATTTGACAGGCTCAAATTAGAGTTAATTCAGTCAACAGCAGGAGATGGCTTTGGATTGATTTGGTTACTCGGTCACTTTATTGCACACACACACACACACACACACACACAGCTAGCTTACTGTTCCTTCTGAGAATGCAGGTAGGGTCTGATGACCAGCCGCTGAATGGCAAGGTAGAAGACTAGTGGTCCGACGGTGGCATAAAACACTGCACTGGGCAGGAGCTGATCGGTCAGGTGGATGGGGAAGAAATAGGTCTGACTGGCTCTGTTCAGCCTGTGGGAAGAGACACACACAATGCATCAAACACAAAAGAAGATATTCTGCTTGGAGAGTGTCCCAACTATTTCTTCAAAGTTTTTCTAGAATTATTGATCCCATTCCTTGAATTCGGGCAAAATAGTTTGAAGGAAGACTATGAAGTAATGCATAGTCAAAGATGGAAAGAGGTTCAAATTGATCAGCATAATGGTATATTTAACATTCCTTTGATTTAAAGCACATTGTACTGCATTCCATCAATTGCTAATCTTCATGAGACAGAACACAGCAATAAGTAACATCTAGGGTAATATCTGACATGAAGAGAGCTCAGCGTTAAGTTACAACTACAGTTACATCTGATATGAAGCGAGCTCAGAGTTAAGTTAGATCTACGGTAACTTCTGACAGGAAGCAAACTTAGTTTTAAGTTACATCTGACTTGGAGAGTAGATCCAACTACGAGAGTTGGATCTACGGTAACATCCGACAAGAGAAGAGAGCTCAGTGCGGTTGTGCTCACTTGATCTTGAGGGAGACACCGTGGGGGACTCCAACGCTGACCGTGGCCCCCAGGACACTGTGTCGGCTGATCTTCCTCTCCGCGCCGTACTCCACCATAGTCCCGAAGAAGCCCGATCTGACCCAAAGAAAAGACCCAAGAAGCTCAACCTCCACACTCCAAATTTGTCCTCTCAGTTCATCTCCAACGTACTCAATGAGAACAAAGAATTGGGAGGCTTTCCTGAGACTATTAATTCACTTTCCCAGGAAAGTGAATTAATGATGAATATTTACATTAATAAGGCTTTAATTAGACCCTATATCTATAGATCACACACGGTATTAAAGATGCATGTCAGAGTGCATAGAGAAGATGTTTCTTGTCGTGGGAACATACTTTATGGAGCCTTTGATTTTGGTCTGGTCCTCATCTTGGAACTTGTACTGATAGCTCGTCATCACAAAGCAGTGAGGGATGCCAAGCTGCAAAAAAAAAAAGATATAATAATTATTCTAACGGCAGGAAGGCGATTGAACCATATCTAGTATATTTTCAATCCTCCTAGTTCAACTGAACTTGCGCATCAAGCACTTGGGGGTTAATATAGTATGGCTGACATCGAAACACTGACCTGCAAGGCGAAGGTGAAATGGCTGGTTTTGGTGTCTCTGACAATGCTGGTGTTCATGGAAGACTGTGTGCCCCAGCGCCACTGCAGGTAGCCCATGGTGTTTTTGTCCAGGTGACGAGCCAGAACAGTGGTCGCCCCGGGTCGCACGCCCCGGGACGAGAACTGAAGGCCACACTGAGCGGTCACGAAGCTAGCGGAGGGAAGACATGAGCTTTCAAAATCAATGCTTGAGTACAACTTCTAGCTAATTGTCCACTTCTTCTGCTTCTGCACGTACCAGCGTGGTGTCAGGTTTCTAAAGAGTTTCATCCCAAGGAGAGGTCCATGGGTGTCTCCAGCGCCAAATTCCAGCTGTGTACACATAAACAATCATTAGTCCTTAGAATCTATCACTTCATGAATGGTGGAAGAACTATTCAAATAAATCTCACATTATCTCCCAACAGTTACTAGCATTTACAGTACATGTGTCATGTGTTGATGTGCATAGTTTTGTTATGAGCATGGTCCTAGTAAATAATTGATCATAATATGCCAGCCATTCATGTTGAACATTTGTGGAAAAAAAAGATCGGATTGCTCACACCAATCAGAAACGACTTTCACTTAATGAAATGCAATGAATGAATGAAATCAAGGGACAGAGCAGAGGAGAAAGCACCAAAATGAATCTTGCAGAGGAGAGGAATAAAGTAATTAAAGTCATAAAACAAGTGTCAAGTCTGAGAGTTAACATGAACAGCAGGAATAAAAACTTTAGAAGTGAGACGACAGCTAAGCACACAAACTTTGTTCAAGACAGAGAGGCTCGCCAATAATGGTGATAAGTCAAGATGACACTCAAGAGCATGTTCTGACCTCTCCCCAGCCCTTGGCTGAAGTGACTCTTCGCAAGGCCAAGTTAATGTTACCCCCTCCAGTTCCATTTTGTGTTGACAAGGAGCCAGACAAAATAGCAGTGTCTGTTGTTGTAAGAGGTGCCTACAAGAAAGAACAAAAAGACACCAGTTATAAATTGCCTTCTAACAAAGTTGTCTCAGCCAACTTCTGGGCAGCACAGGTTTGCTGTACTAATACAATTCGATCTGTTTGTTACAAAGCATTACCTCTATAGATTGTGATATGTGCATTTTGTTGATCTCCACTTGTGGGTAACTCCCGCTGACCACATCCTCATAGTCCTCATCGTATCGGTCGAAGAGGTCTGTGGCATCGATGCCTACACTGATCAATCCCTATAAGAACAACAAATCAATTAAAAGATTTGTTTTATCTTTATAATATACATGGAAGTGATGGATCCGTCTCCTCCCCTCATCCCACCTTTGGATTGGTCCTTTGTTGAAGCCTCCTCTCCTCTCGCTCTTTGTGAAGGCGCTCATACTCCTCGCGGATCTCTACCGGTGTTCTTTTCCTCTCCACCACCTGCACATGTGGAAATGTGTCAATGAAGACCTTCAGTTCTCATTCACAACCATGACAGACAATGTTCTGGGAGTGTCTGATTATTGATAATGGTACAAAAGTTTGGTGTTGACCAACAGTTGTTACACACAGTTGGTGAACAGAATTAATGTTGGGCAGTACAAATCAACCCCATGCCTGCTGTTTCTACATAATATTCTACAATGCGTTTCTCATTCTGTAGTGAGAGATATCTCTTCTGGAGAGTAGATGCTTACCTCCCATCCTTCCACATCCAGTCCTCTCTTTCCATAGATATCGTATATTGCCCGTGCCTGAGGGTCGCTGAGTACTACAGAGTAATACAGATAACCATCAATTATTTAAAAGGACAGCCGATTTACAAAGAACAATTGCAGATGCGTTGTTGTAACAGGTGGTAACAGGTTACTCATAAGCTTGCCTTACCTTCATAAGCTTGGTGTACAAGGTTAAAGAGCTGTTCGGCTTGTTGTTTCAGCTCAGGGTCCCTGTGCTTGTCTGGGTGGTAAATCATACATAGCCTTCTGTATGCTGCCTTCAGCTCATCCTGTGTTGCCTGAAATCATGACATTTAGCAAATGGACAAATTGGTACATGTAAGAGGTAAATAAGAGAGAGTCATCAAGAACTCATGGCAATATGAATTAATTAAAATACAATTAGAGAGGTTGATGCAAGAATACAGTCTAAACTCCATGCTAGTCAATTTGATTGGGTGTACTACTGTGTGTTACATAGGAGATAATGCTGTCAAAGTTAATTGACAAGTGAAAAGCTTAATGGGAACGGTTCAGGACCATGTTCAGGATTGTGTTAAATGTGTTGCTAACTAATAACTGCACTGATTACTGAACCCTTTGATTGGAACATGGCGAGGTTAACATCATTGACAGACATAATTGATTAGACATCATTCACACTGCGCTAGGGAAAGTAAAACTCTAGCCCGATATGTGATCCACACTTTGCACTGCACTATGTTACTGGGTCATATTAGCGATTCCATTGAAAACAGTGAGATACTATGACATTATGTTGGGCCCAGCTTTTAAACTCGTCTACACTGCTCAACATAAAAAACCCTACTCTGGTCACCAGGAGTATGAACATTACATATAAGGTAACAATGACAGTAGTTGTAACGCAACAGTTAACTTGGGTTAATATCGTTATGTAAAGCATATGTTATGTGACCATGAATCGTAGTATACTGTATAATACAGAGTGCTGGTTCACACATGGGGCTACATGAATCAGTAACAGTAAATTAGCCATTATAAATCGTATAGAACACGGCATGGCGTTATGAGTGACTCGTTTTTACTCAAATAAAGTTAATGAACACCGATGCCCCACTAAGTTAATTAGTTAGTTCGACTGCAAGGGAAAGCAGTGAGCTGGGGGATGGTGGATGTAATGCCCCCGAAGTGTCTCCTTTCGCTGCGGAGCATATGCTCTCCGCATACCCTGAGATTGTCCATACGTGTGAAAGACTGCCATGGTTTAAACTGGAAAAACTGAACTTACAGCAAGAGCTTATAAAAGATACGAATACTTAGAAAGAAAACTAAACAAAATAAAACTAGTCTACAACTGTATGTATGCGTTTGCCAAGATAGTATATGACGTACAGGGAGACCAGAACACAACTCTGAACTGTCAAAGAGAAAAAAAAATCAATGTCGAGGGTCACTTGTTAGCACACGGCTAACGATAGCTCAAACTGGACACATGTGGAGCAAATTCCGGACGCTTAACTCTCCAAAAAGGTTTACATATGCAAGAACAAACATGTTTTGTAACAGACAATCGCATACTCTACCTCTCTCCTGACGTTTAGCAGCGAATAGTAATCATCATTGTCAATCTCATCATCTTCCAAGGCGGACGCCATGTTTACAACCTGTCATGCCTTCCTCGAATGGTCAGCGTCTGGGGGCTGACGGTCGCCCCCTTGTGGTTTGGATGACTACCAACATTTATTTTGACATGTATACATTGCTGCGATTATGCTTAAAATATACATTCAAAGTGTTAATTGCACGATTGCTTTTACATTAATATGGTCTCGTCAGGAAAAGGCATACGTCATTGGGAATCTTATGGATCTTGAATATGTAGAAAGTTGTTTTGTAGAAAATTTCTTACATATAGGTTCAATTATAAAGTCTTTCACAGCAATCACTTTTCCTTGAAAATCACTTGATCGCTAAACTACACAGATTTAGACTTTGGCGCATGCCATTGACACGCCACCAGTATAACCCAGAATATTACATAGTTACATTAACTAATAACATTTATACAACGAATACCATGCATATTTAACATAAATATTTCCACATTTTTAAATTAAAGTACATTTAACCTATTGCATTATGGCCAACGCATAATCACCGTCTTTGTTATTTTAATGAGCCCCTTCACTCGGTGCGCCTGCGTCATACGGTCCTGCCCTCAGAAAGGGAACTGTTCATTCAGCACCACACCAAGCGCACAGCCCAGCCTCCACGGCGCGATGAGCGGAGCCGACGTCTGCCCGCTCTGACATGTTACGGCTTATTGCCCCGTATGCTCCTCTCCCCTATGGCTCCAAACATGGAACAAAATATGCATTTATAATGAAGACCTTTTTTGTATTCGTACTTCTATAACTGTATTTTTCATCTCTGGACACAACAATGCAGAGTTAGAATTAGGATATTGAGTATATATATATATAACCTTTGATATGGTACAACCTATATATCATACTACAATAGATAGTATATTAAGCAATATATAGGGAGATACCATGTGCTATCAGTAGTAGTGTACTGAGGTGTCTTTATGCCGTTGTTTTATAGTTTCATATGAGATGTGATTTTTTTTCACGCTGTCACAAGTCCAGCTTTTCATTGTCACTCATTTACTCTCAGCCAATGGTAAGTGTGCATTTGGTTGGACTCGCCGCTGCTTCTCGAGTCCCTCCTCGTGCTCAACTCGCTGTGCACGCGCGTGGTACCCGCGGTCGTGAGGAGGAGGACGATGTTGCGCGTGAAGGGGAAATGGCTGCCGAAAACAAGCCGGAAGGTAAGAGAAATATAATAGGATTCAATTTAACACAATGACTGTTATATGATGTAGAACAGTTCCAAGTCGTGGGAAATGAACAAACATGTAAAGATAAGTGAAGGTTTTTGTCCAATACCGCTCCGGTATTTTCTTCCGTAAAAAGGCAGCTAAACGTGGAGACGTTACCTAGCCGGCTAATATTAGCTTGCATTCTAGCCAGCTACTATTCCCATCGTAGCCCACACACGGGGACAAATAGTCAGGGTGATCAAAGTACCATGTCGTCACTGAACTGAGCTGAGCCCTCTGCAAGATCACTAACAATTGAACGAGTTAACAACATTACTAAGTAAATGACAACATGTCATCTCCATCGACCCAACTTCTTTCATACCCATGGCTTTCAGAAGCGGGTTGTATTTTTAGTTACCCCGTCAATAGGCTCGATGTCGGCGCGGTTTAATTATAGTTTGTTTTGTTGGCATTAAGTCGCTGGTTATATTTGATAATATTTACTCCGTTTTAAACACAACAATGCATCATGAAATAGACATGTTGTTATATACTTGTACGCGTTTTTGGGCATTTATTTTTTGGGACAGTTTCCCCAGCGAAGTAGCGCGGTAGATCACAACGTTTATGTTTTTAAACTACCGGTTAATACCGCGATGTATGCCCTCAAAAACAAGCGTCAAGCGCTTCGATAGCGGGTTGTTTCACGCGTCTGGGATGGGATGCCTCCACACCAGGAGCGGCGGAGGAGGAGGAGAGGATGGAGTTGGATTTCCAAGAGCGCGCCTGGAGCCCACAATACATTAGACTACTTCACTGGTGGCAAACGTTCATATTTTACCTATTGGCTGCGGCGACTCGCTAAACAAGATGTATAAATCTAAACCTAAGCAGTGTGGCAAATTAATTATAATAATTGATGGGAAAAAATGCAGCGAATAAGGACGAGTGGACGTTAATTAGGAGAATATCATTTTCGACATTGCCATGTTTGATGAACAAAACTTTCTGAGTAAATGATGGACTCGAATACAGTAGGCCTAACGGGGTTTGAGATGTTTCCGTTTCACTCATCTCTGTCTGTAATACATTATTGATACAGCGCCATTAAATACCATGTTTTCTCAGACCTTTGGACAAAACGGATCTATTGATATAGTCTCCCATTGGACTTTGTTATGATTATCTTGCTGTTGCTTAAGATAGTACTGAACTTTGAGGGGAGTGACCCTTAATTTGTGAGATGTTCAATGTTTCTAAACGGAATTGTTAAACGTGATATTTTAAGTAGGCTTCATCAAATTCATTTTTTATTTATGTTGTAATGTTTGTCCACTTATTCAAATGTATTCATATGTGTATCAGTCTTGTTTTTGCTAACATATTAGAGATGAGATGAGATGAGGCCATAACATTAGCCCAATGACCATTCACGAAACCATAGAGAATAACCAAGAGTTATGTCGCAAGAAAAAGTCCACAAATAGATATGGCATTATATTAACCATGTTCTTTTACTATCAAAACATTTATGTAAATCGTTATAAACGGAACATATTGGTAGATGTGTATTTTCTTAATATGTAAGGGAAACAAAATTGATTTATGAAAAATAATGATCGCTGGACATGTCGTTTTTAGGGCGTCAGTGTGCCAGCCTTTGAACAACTCTCCACTAGGGGGTGGTATTGAGCTTTAAAAGTTGGGTTCTTAACACTTATTTGTTTGCAGGATCTGTCTGTATGACAAAACATGAAGACATCTGGTTTTATGAAAGTAATGACTTTGCTGTGGCGTATAAGCCCAATGCATTCATCCATATTGCTGGACTTAACAAATATGCAAACACTTAATCATTACTGTGCTTCTCTGTTGAAGCCTTCATTGAAACTACTGACTTGAAACTCCCACTGGTGAACAGGTTAAGTTATTTTTGGTGTTCCTCTGAGGTCGGTCAGTAAGGAGGTGTGGGAGGAGGATGGGAGAAGCTCGTACGTTAAAATCCTTGCAATGATGTCACACACAAACCATGCCTGTGAATATAGAGCGCGCTAGGATGGACCCTTAGTTATGAATCCAATCTGCTTGAGTATTGGTTACAGATAAAATAGTACATTTGTAAGTAAAACTTAATTCCACTGATAATAGTTAAGACAATTTCCCTGTGGGCCGGGACGCCACATATAGATCCGAACAGCCTCTACTTAACCTTTTTGTCCTTGAGCGATGGGAGCCGTTGCGCGGGCTGCACTGTGTACAGCAATCACTCTCAGTTGTTTGGCAGGTCTTATGATGGCCCATAACAAACCTGGGTCACTTCTTGTGTTAAGCCCAGGGGGCATGACCCAGTCTCGCTTAGTGGTATAATGTTTACATCCTGGGGTACTTTTCTCCCGCCTAAATGATTGTCAGGCCTCCAGAGGACTTATTTTTTCCCCCACACTCATAAAAGCCGGTGTGGAGCTGCTCGTGGAAGAACAAGTCCTGCAGGGCATTGGAATGGCAGGTTTGATCTGTCTTGTACAGAGTCTGCTTTGGGTAGAGCCGCTATACAGGCAAGGGGTTTTTATGAAGCATCGGGAGCTTCAACTTTTTTAGGACGAGACCTAAATTGGGGAATATTTAGCTCAGTGTGGGGACTCGGATCATTTGTAAACAAGGCCTGCGAGTGCTTGTGTTATTTCGGGAGCCATTATACACAGGATTTTGGTTTCAAAATATACCCTCCTTAACTCGATTATTGGTTCTGTGAGCCTTTACAAAACAGCTTTACTTCGAAAGAAGCAGAAATAGAAAGCGAAACAGAGTACAGCTCTCATACATGTGAGTTTAGAAGGTTTGCTACCCATTATATTATAACCGGGCCACAAACAATCAGAGTTCTGCTGACAACATAAACCCCCCCAAAAATACTATAGTTTTTCTTGCTCTATCAATTCAGCTAATGCCATTACCTCACAAAGCCTTTTTCTTTTATTTACAAGTTAGTGGAGCATTTTTTTAAGATTGTATCATTTCATTCAAAGTTTAAGGTGAAGCAGCAACAAAACATCAAGTAAGCATACAGTCCGCCATTAACTTGCAAAAGTGCTTGTGCAGCAAAGTTATAATAATAATAAAAAAACAATAAAAACCCTCTCCACTCTTTAGTCAAGAAGTAAAAATGTAACCTCGCCATGCTCTCACTCAGATGTCTCACTCCTCCACTTTTGTGTGAATCTGGCTGCAGATTCTTCTTTTGTCTGTCGCTAATTCAATTAGTGAGGTATGGATAGATGGGCCGCAGGTCCAGCCTGTGGTCGCTGAAACGTATCCTTCCTAATGCCTTGTCTCTAACAGACCCTTACGGGCTGCCTTGCATGGCCTGCTCCCATTGATCCCATCGATTCATCCAGTTTACTACTGATGTGATGTGGAATGTTATTGACCCTAATCAAATGGAGCCACAGCAGCATTTGAGGCTGATTGGGGGCCCTATTGCCTGTCGATACTAGGGACCCCTTCCGAACTGCTGTGATAAATGTATGCCTTGGAACAAGTGATGACTTAATCACTTGATGACTTGATGACTTAAAGTGATGATACATTTATAATTATCATTATTGTTATTATTGTCACTATTATTATAAATAATATTGTTGTTTGTTGTTAACTATTGCTAGATTTTCGTGTTTCTGTGTGTTGTGTGTTGAATGCAACTGTAATCTAAATGTGCTGTCCCCACTGTGTGCAGACATGTTTGCATGGTGGAGGGCAGCAAAGAACTCCTAGGGACAGGAGAATGCTTCTTTTGCCCCATGCTATATACTTCTCTCTTTGCTCCCCTGAAGGATTGAAGAAAGTTCGAAATCCGGATCGAATGTACAGAACAGCAGTGTGTTATGCTGGCCATGGTCCACCTAAGAGTATCAGTGATGACACAGAGATGAACAGTAAGAGCTATTCATACCTGCATCGTTTCTACAAGAGGCCACTAGCCGGCCACTGTGTTATGACTTCATCTGTTTATCCATTAACCTTTTGATTCCATCCTCCTGTTCACCCATCCCATGCTCTCCTCCGTCTCCTCCTCCTCTCCACCACCTCCCTCCAGGTGCTCCTCATGCAGGAGTGAGCGCTGTTGATTGAAGTGTGTGCTTTACAGGATCATGTCCTCAAAGCTGAAGTGTTGTTGTTAACTAGGAATGATTGTTTCAGGTTGAGGCCAGGGATCAGGACCCGAGCAAACCCCTCAGAGAGAATGGCAGCATGTTGAGCCATTAATTATTTTAGCCATTAATACAGGGGCCTCTACCACACCGTTCCCCCAGACCAACTTGCCTGGGAATGTAAACCCACGTTAACAACTTCACAGAAACAGACGTTGTCTCGTCACATTTCCGTCGGTTACACTATGGCAAGATACAATTTGCCACTCTGTTTCTGGGGCTGTGCTCCATGGGAATTATAGGCAGGGTGCAGAGTACAAAGACACCCTGTTGTCCTAGCTGGGATTCCTCTTGACTTCTGAAGCTCAACTTCAATATCAACGGAATTATACACGCTGATAAACCAGGAATATTTACAAGCAGAAAAACAAACAAACAAGCCAAAAAATATGGGCTGGAGTCTTGGGTTGACACAAGGATGAATTACCCTCCCTCCTCTTCCTCCTGTCCCCTGTAAAGAAGAGTGGTTCTGAGTGGAAAGCACTGACGACTGTATGCCTAATGAGCACCCCACTTTCAGTCTCAAAATCCAAGTTGATCCAAATGTCATGGTAATTGTAGGGTAATAGTCATGTATCGCATGTCGGTTCTAAATTGAAGGTGTGAAGTCAGCCACCGCCCCCTTATTACACCTCTTGCTGGATATCAGTCACCAAAAGCGCTCCTCCAAGCTATGGTGTGTCCCAAAGATAATGTTGTGAAAGGAGCACGGATTTAGCAGCGGGGGGCCCAGTGCATGCGCAGATCAAGCAGACTGGGATGGAGACGCTAGTGTTGACACTGTTGATAGACTTTTCCATTACTGCTCCATGTGTGACAGCAGTGACTGACAATAGTCCGTTTTTGCCCAGTCCTGCTTTTTCTCTATGTTATTGCATGGTGCTACAAAATGCTATCCTGGTGTCAGGCACCCCATTTAATGTATTGTGCCCCCAGGGTTCTTTTGGTTCACCAGTGTACTCCGGTGCTGAAGCAGCCAGGTAAACCATTGATCTGAGTAATCATCTGAGTAATTGTTCGAGTAGTTATGATAAGGATAAAAGGCTCTGGCGAAGCCCCCCGAAGCTGTGTTCTTTCCTCGCTGTTTGTGTGTGTGTGTGTGTGTGTGTGTGTGTGTGTGTGTGTGTGTGTGTGTGTGTGTGTGTGTGTGTGTGTGTTTGTGTGTGCTGTTAGCCAAAGCAAGGGAGGAAAGGGAGTGAGACGGAGAGAGACAGAGAGAGAGAGAGAGAGAAGGGGGGAGAGAGAGACAGACCTCACCTCTGCTCTCCTTGAGATGGGATTTTCATGGATGGTTGAGCTGGGCGAGGGCTGAGAACACATAAAGAGTCTTTTTCAGTTTGTTGTAGGCAGTTAACCGTGTATGCATGTTTGTTGAACTTCCCGTAATAGGCCTGTGCTTTTCTTTTTCTTTTTCTTTCAGCTGCGTGACTTGTTGACAATTTCTCTGTGTCACACTAATGTCCGAGCCCCCCTGGAACCACATGCTCTCCATGGCCACTTGGCAAATGTACACATAAATAACATTCAATATTAATAGCAAGAAGTGTAACATGAAGGCTATAGTAAGCCGTGGAGAATGTGTGTATGATAGAACATTAGTAGGGACATTACCATTGCAGAAAATAAACTCGACATACTAAAACCATCGATTGCCTTAACATCCACTGTCTTCTTCTGTGTAGAGAGTCAAACACTCTAGAAGCCTCTGCTGGAAGCAAAGGCATGGTCTCTTTGTAGTTATTCTGTAACATAGCAACGCCATGGTGAACACTTTTTGGCTTGTGGGCGGCTGGAAATTTCACTGTACGTAAGAGTGTTGTGGAGCAGGCTACAGGCCAAATGATAAAGATAATTGGTTTCCCTGTTGTCTAGTAAAACATACTATTTTAAGTCTATACACATTTCTCTCCCTATCTCCATCAAGAACCATAAGACTACACGGCAAGTAGCTTGTGGAGCTCTGACCAATTTCCTAAACTGCCAACAGAATATGACAACGTTTAATTTGCTTTCAAGGCAACGCTTTGGTCTAATCAAATCTTCTAGGTTTAACTAAATGGGTTTCCCTGCTTTGGTTCGAATGACCACTTACGACTCTTGTACCAATCGAAAAATGGAGATATTTTAAACACAGACAAAATATAAGTAATATAACTTTTCAAGTATATTGTTGAAGCATATTCAGGATATGGATTAGCTGCTATGGTGTACAGACAGTAGAACAGGCTCAGGCCAAGCTACATTAACTGCTGCTTCCACACATTCAGAAGTAGAATGTTTTGATAGCATGCCATTAGTCAACCTTGGCTGATAAAATGCCTCTTTCCCTCATATTGGCTATGGTTTGTTTTAGTTTTTTATTGGAAACATAGTAATAACCATTCTTCCTTGTCCTTGGTGGCATGCAATGCCAGGCATTATCAGGGAGGGTTGATTCTGAAAGCCAGTCATCACTGTTGACTCAATATGATTGAGTCATCTTGATATTTCATGAAAGATATTTCACTAAGCTGATTCTATCACATGCTGTTCATTGGTCTTATCTGGCTCAGACCTATATATCTGTTTATGTGGTAGCATGTTTATTTACAGGGTTTAATGGATTCTGTACGACATATTATACGCTAATACAGATTTTGCTATGGTATACTGCCTGCTGGCTACCTGTGTATCTGTGTGGGTGTGTGTTGTGTGTGTGCATGTGTGTGCATGCATGTGTGTGTGTTGTGTGCAGTACAGATGCAGTGCTAACCCTCACTCTTGGTTCGATTTGCTTCTCTCTCTCAGTCTATATCCATATTTACCAATTTATTTACCAGTCTAGATATCACCACAATTGCACTGCGGCTCACAACAACAATTTTAAAGTAATATCTAAATCTGAGTTGTTTAGATGACGTTGTATTCAAACTATACTCCTTTGAATTTACAAAGCCACCAGTCACTTTAACGGGCGATTACTTAATGTTGGCTTGCAATTTCTGCTCAAAGTGGGCACAGATTAGAACGAAAAACCGTCACTCCTGGAACACTCAGAGACAGAGACGGAGGAGAGAGGGTTTTGCGTCGAGCGTTGGATTATTGATTAAAGATTTGTTTTTGTCAGCCATTCCAGTCTCATGACCCTGACTCTTGTCTCCTGGGTGGGGCTGGACCACGCTAGCATGACAGATAACCTTAAATTCCTCCCAAGTGATTACTTCACGACTGGGATCAGTGATAATCTTAACATCGTACACACACACAACACGCACAAACCGACAGGCAGACAAACACACACAGACACACATATATCTATCTCAAAATCTATTTTTATAAAAATCTTGCAACTCCTCTATTGGCGATGTTGCTTTGGAAACAAAGCTGCTCTGTGTGTAGCCTTTTATACGTAGTCCCCTTCATCAAGATGGGGAGCATAATTGGCTGCATTGTGGTCCAGCTCAGCTCAGCAAATCCTCTCAGTGTAACAAGCTCTGTTTCAGCCTGTCTTGCACTTTGCTATTTTACAACCAACGAGTCGTTTCCGTTTGTTTGTTTCTTGGATAATGCACAAGTGGTCATTAAATGTACTGTTCGGCCCCTAAATATTCTGCCGCCTCGGATTACACGTGAAATCTAAAGAACATGGCACAATGCAGAGTTAAGTTGAGTGAGTTTTAAGCTTTGATCTGCTCCCAGGGTAGGGAAAGAATGTGTTTTTAAGCTCATTGATTAACGAGGAACTGGTTTGCTTAGAAGAAGCTTATCTATATGCTGTAAATCTATTCTGAATCTGGCATCCAAGCTACTCCCATGTGGGTTGATTTTAGCTGACGCATGAACTAAAAGTGGATCTCCATGCCACAGCAGACAAATCTTTTATTAGTAAGCTGCAGTCTGCCTGAAGTCCGCTGTCAGAGAAACCCTCTTTCTCGCTCACATCTGTGGGAAGGGCTGACATAAGAAAGAAGACAAAATGTGTACTGATGAAATCCAAAAAGTGAACAAATAGCAGATCAAAGACAAGACAATTTTCTTTAATATTGTGTAATGCTGTGGACACAAAGCATAATTCAAAACGCAGTTCATGCTGAGACTTTATGCCTGAGGAGCGTTATTATGAATAGGCCTGGTTTTGTTGCAGCATAGTTCTGGACTTTCCACTCCAGTGTCAAAATGAAAGGAGACATAAGACAATCATTTGGTGGATACTTCAGGTTCAGTAGCCGTGCTTGAAAGAATCTGTCTAAGAAAAAGTAATGTCTCAAACAGTTGGCTGATACGGTAAGATATGAATGTGTTCTCTGTGTTAAAATGTAGATGATTTCTTAGAGACCCATATCCATCACAGCAGACATAGTGAATTATTATGTAATCATTCATATAACGATGTTTCTTAAATTGACAACACAACACAACCAGCAACTAGTTTGTTGACAATGCAAATAAATCAACTAACTAGTTTTAACTAAGGAACATTTAACAAAAATATTTAAATTTATCTGATTAATGCACATGTACATTCTTCCTGGTTTTAAATATCAGTGACAGATACAAACACAAATAGTAATCATGGCTTTCATATCCAAATGGTATTTTTTCATCTGTATTTTAAGATATGTAAATGTGTAAATGTGTATTAATACCAAACACAATACTTAATCAAATAATATCAAAATACATTTAAACACATGGGAAGACGTGTCAGAGGGCTACCATATATTGTTGGCTCGGCTGTGAGACCTTTTCCAGAGAGCTGGAGCGGATGCGAGAGGATGTGTGAAAAACATCTCTCTTATGTCTCCCCACCTTGGGAAATTAACATGATATCTAGAGCCGTGTGTCTTTCAGAGTGTCTCGATAAGAATTAGTTTGCGGAATTGAAAACAAGGAAATAAGATATTGGTGCCTCCTATTCCAAGGGTTCTAAAGCAAGCCAATTTATCCACCATGACCGCTTTACATATTTTTCTTGTCCTTCCTTCTTCTTTATTTGGTGAGCCGGCAGATTTACCTTCAGATGTTTCCATTACGGTTCAGCTGACTGGAAAATGTGTGATGTGCATAAAGTGCATAGTTCACTCTGGCCTGGCCTTGATGATGTCATCTAAGGGTGTGTCACAGTGCATCATTGATCCCTGGCAGCAGAAGCGTTGGCAGCCATGCCTGCCATTGATCACAGGGAGCAAGTCACCAGAGCACACTTTGTGTGGAGTGAGAAAAGGCCAACATTTTCTACCCAGTCACTCTGGAATCACTGTAAAACTGTGTGGAGCTTCACCGTAACGCTGCACATCCCCGGTTGACTCTACAGATGAAAATAAACACACTAGAAAGCACTCTGTATCAACAGTTTGTATGTTTATTTACTACTACTTCTGTTCATTAATATGTCAACCTGTACTTCCTGCTGCTCATTTGACAACCATCCTTTTCACGGCACATCTCTGATCGTTCAGCTGCTGTGAGTTTCTCCCGATCTGACAGTGACACCACTTTGGGTGTTCCTCGCAGCAGATGCTGCATGTGATTGTTAATTGGGCGCAGCAAATGATTACAGATATCTGTTCCTGCTCATATAAAAAGGAGTTTACACAAGCAGAATCGCAGGTACAGATGGATACAGCAAACGCTACAGAGCTACAAACCTATTCCTGCATCCCTCGGGGAGCGATACAGTGAGCACTGCTCTGTAGCAACAGCCCCTGATGTTCCACCTCACACATTTCAATCGGAGGCTGCTCGCCAAGCCCTCCTCTAAGGACCGCCTGGATTCCTTTCCATACATTTGCAGATGCGGAGGCAGCCTCAGTGGTGTAGCACCCTCCTGTTGTTGTGATGAACAGTGAGCAATGGTGAATATGCAATGTCCTCCCAAACAAACTTTCTGGAATTCCTTTTACTTTGTCTTTAGACGATCATTTTCTTCACACCCTCTGCAGAGATTTGTAGTGAGCAGTGATTTACAAGCTCATTGCCATTCACCGTCATATTTCTTATTGTGTTAGCTTCAAACCAACACATGGCAGGCAGGAAGGGAGATCAGCGTGATAGATTATTTGTTCAGTGTGTAGTGTGTAATAACTGTCAATGTGCAACACCTAGTTGTTACATAGGAGGCCACAGAGCCGCTCATACTGCCGCACCGCTGAGTAATATCTCATGTTAAAGGCTGTCTCTCCGTGTGCGATCGGGACAGTTCTGCTCGTGTTCAATGGCCAGAGGAACCCCAACACATTCTTCTCTTGAGTAGTATAGTTAAATTGTCATCATCTTTGCAAAGGTTCCCCTGTCATGTCATTGAGATTTGCTGGCCAATGCTTCCCCCCCATTTTTACTCCATTGTGTGACTCGCAGCCTGGTGTGAATGTCCTCCTCCTGATTTCATCCGCCCAAACAATTCATTTAATTCATGATATTGTAAAATTCATGTGGTGTTTCTCCATCTGATTCTGCATATTTTCATAGAATAAAGATGATAATAAAACAAGGCGTATGTGCAATTGCTTATAACCATGTATGATGGAAAAGGTAGACTATTTGTTTCAATGTTCTTTGTAAAACATACAGGCCAGGCAGACACTTGTAGATGCTGGTGTATTTAATAATAACTTGCCAAGTAGACAAATTATATCAAGCATATCCCCAACACCCATGCATAAATGACTAAAGAGTGAGCTGATACAAAAAGAAAAACAGAAACAATCTAGTTGTTAGTGAAATGATTCCCTTTCATTCCCTCCCTTTAACTGTGACAGCCAGCACAAGTCAGGGTGGCTGAGCAGACTGATGAAGGCACACTACTGGCCATGTGCTAAATATGTTTTTTTCTTCTGTTGTGTGTGTGTGTGTGTGTGTGTCTTCTCCTCATCTAGATGAACATGGACATTTGAAAATATACCTGCCCAAAAAGCTGCTTGAATGTCTACCCAAATGCTCCTCGCTGCCAAAGGAGAGACATCGCTGGAACACTAATGAGGTGAGGCTGCCGTCCCTTATCCCGCGACGTTCCCCTCCATCCATCACGTTACCCACGCATCCGTCCGCGAGACACATTGATCTTTCCGCTGTGGTTTTTTTCTTTTTTTTTCCTGAGACAGACAGATTCCTAAGCAATGACAACATTCTCTCAGGGATGTAGGCTCATATTGTGGGGCTTCACAACGCACACTTTATCCGAGATTGCCAAATATCCACTTAGCATTGGCATCAAGGAGCGTATTAGCTCAGTCGCATACAATCCAGCCGTCTCAATAATTCCACGTTGTCGTTGAATGGGCCCTCTGTGTTCTACTGTAATTGCATGCTATTACTACCGTATTCGTTAATATTTTTTGGGGTGATTTTGTTTTGTTGACATTTCTGTCCAGATTTAGAAATGCATATATTAGGCAACCATATTGTGTGAATCATTTTAAACCATTAGGAGGATTGTACTTACCCAGCACTTCCTCTGATTTCTCTTTCACTGATAATTGGCTCCACCTGGAAGGTTGACATTTTGACATCTTAAACCGTTTCTGAACACAGACAGAAATATATAAAGCATCCTAACTTGTTCTCTTGCTGCACACATAAAATAATACAGCTTTGCAACACCTCGGGTCATATTTTGTAATGTTTATTGTGATATTGTCACTCTCTTCAATGTTCCTTGTTAGAATTAATAGATCCTGCACCTCTGAACTTCTCATTCTACAGTTGTTTGTTGTCAATATTTCTTAATTTATTCAATATATTTTCCTTAGAGGGAAGATCAATTGATCCCATAGCCTATAGGAAATTGAAAAGATATCTCACTGAGCCATGAGGAATTCATAATCACCAAGTGTAATTGGAAGTGATTACCCCAATGCACTACAAGTTGATTAAAGTTAGTTTTACTTAACATTGGGTATAGAAAACTATATGCTTAAACCACCATCCATTCTTTTGATTAAGAAATTGTTACTTATAAAATGCACATCGGCATTCATTTAAGTAAGTTGGCTATGAACTATAGACAAAATTCTTACTTTACTTAGAATACATTTGCAAAAATGCTTTCATAGGATGCATGTAGTCTTTACTGTGAATGTTAGGCAATATTGTAAAGCACTTTCAGTGGCCACTTGTTAGAAAAGCACTTTATAAATGCAGTCCATTTACCATTTACCATTTACTTGCCCTAGCTATTTTAGATTAGGTTATGCTTTTGAAGATTAACACAATAAATAAGAAATTGAGAAATCAGCCCATTGACTATGAATACAGCATGTAGACTGTGCGTCTCCATCTGCCTCGTCTGTGCTCCCTCGCCCTAGACTAGTTATTAAAAAATGTAAAACGCCACAGTGTTTTTAATTGGCTGATGTTGTAACTTGTGCCTTGTTTGACCTGCATTGTACTGCTAGCAGTCTAAATTAATTAACACATTTTTGTAATTGATCGAAAAATATATAAGCCTAAGCACTTGTTTGGGATAAATGCTGTCGACTACAGCTGCTGGCACCCCTCGGCATGTATAAAGGAAAATAAATTGTTTCAGCCCAAGTGGTGGCACTGGTTGGAGAAGCACTATTTGGTGTGCACATTTCAGGCCTCATATGGAAGTTGTGGATTGATGGGTTGCTCAAATTCCTTTTCAAAATTGAGCGGAAGCAGCATTGAAGTATGTTGTCGTTATGCATTCCAAAAGTGATTTCTGGGCTGCAAAGTAACCTTTCCTAAAATTGAGGACATTTCGTCTTATGCGCCCTGTGCATACCAGTGTGTCTGCTCCTCATTGGTGGCGGCCGGGCTGCCGGGGAGGGATCATAACGTCTCTTGTCGCCTCGATTGTGTGACTCTCAGTGAAAGTGACACCTCATCAATTGTGTGCATATTTCGGGTGCTGGTTCGGCATCCTTAATGCAATCTTGTTGTTCTTCTACCCTGTACAAGCAAAAGGATCTCAATAAAGTGAGGGCCACTGATGACTGGAACAATATCGAAACGCTGTGACACAGGCAATGCTCATTTTGTTCTTGCACCAGTCCCCTGAAAGGATTCCACCGGCTATAGTTATTATAGAAATCCTTTTTTGGCTTTAAAATGAGACATCTATAACATTATACATTGAAGAAACCATGGGTATTTCTCCCCCTCGACTATAGCCTTGTGAAGCTTGAACAATATTTCTGTCAATTCAGAAGGCAGTTTTTGTCAGCCTCATTCATGAAGAGATACACATTTAATTTCCCTTTAGGTTGAAAAGGTTGAGGCTACAACTTGCCTTTCAGAATCTTTAAGGAGGTGCATTGGGGTTGCAGTTATGCTGGGGCAGTGAGGTGAATCCTATGCCAAACTATTCATTTCGACTTCCCTGTGTGCATTTATGAGGAGTAAGTGTACTGGAATACATTTCAAGCATTTACTGGAAAATTAGATAAACCAATCTGATCAAAATGCAGAGGCAGAAGGAAGGAATAGGCATGGCGTAACCGACTCAGGAGCTGTCTGTGAGGTAGGGATATGCTATCAGCCTTTACATTTTCCCTGGAAGATTAACAAGAAGCATGGCACTGCTTGACAATTTGCTTGGTAAACACGCCTAAGTCTGAGAGAAAATTGGGGATTGTGTCAAGAAATACAGAAGAAAAACCACGTCTCAAATTTGTCTGTTGTTTTTGTGTGTTAGGAATTCATGATATCTTTGAGTTTTGAGACAGTTTTGGAGTAGCAGTTACAAAACACTGCAGTGGAAGATCATGAATACATCTCAGCGTCCCTGCCTGCTGTACCTGGTTTGTGCAGGTTGCTCCTCAGCCCTCAGTGTGCTCCTGGCGTTGGGGGGGGGGGGGGGGGGGGGATGAGCCAACCAGGAACAAATCCTTCCTAGATTCCTTCCAGGTTTGCAACCGGCCACTATTATCTGGAGGCGGCTCTGGCACGGTGACCTCTATTTTAGAAGACATTTCTGTTGAGATTTAAATCTTTTTAAGAAGGACACCTCACGCGGGAGGGGCTTTAGGCTTACATTCTCTTCAAGATGAAACCCGCCTGATGTTTGGTTACCCTGGCATGAAAGATGCAGTGCTCCAGAGTCAATGTCTCTGCCCACTACTATTTCTGAGATATGTTTCTGCACCTATACATTACCTCAGAGCTTTGCCTTAGGGCCTTCATTAAAATAACATGCAGGCTTTGCTCTTAAATTCCTCCAAGAAAAAAAACAACATTGTATATTAGCCACCACCTTGCAGACATAAAACCATGAAATTAACCTGCTTACAATGGAAAGGTGTGATTTAAAGTCATTAAAAAACCCACGGTACACCACATACGGAAAAGCCAGTTGAGATTCATTGAGTCTTTCAGCCCTAAAAAAGCTGAGACAGGGGACTATATCTGGTAGGCCTGGCAAGCGGGGGACAAGAGTCCTAAGCTGAAGTGACACCCTCAGTCCTTAATGAACGGTACAGGACTCTGAGTACTACCAGCTTCTCTCAGCTTAGAAGGACTCTTTCTGAACTTGCGCCGAACCAAGGGAGACAAGAGAGCATCGGCTAAGGCCTCCATCGGCTTGCTACACATTTAATGCAGCTGTCGTCAGGAATAATCCTCTCTGCTGTGCCGGCGGCACAGCATGGGGCCCACATAGAATATGCTGCCACTCAGGACTAAGCAGGAGTGCCTCGTGAATGCGCTCTGTGGGTTTAGTCAAAGCAGACTCAGGAGTTACATGCAGCAGTGGTCAGAATCCATAGCTAATTAATTGAAATGCATAATGGAGAATAATATATGCCAATACAAGATGATACGATTGGGGAGGGGGGGGAACATTGAGATGGCGTCTTCATCTCTGAACTCAAACAACATTTCTGTTGAGTCCTTCTCATTCTGATGTCCCACTATTTTTTTCCATTGTTGTTTTTATTTGACGTGTGACATTGCTGTGATAAACAGCTTTAATGAGGCAATTTGACTTTTATGACTTTTTTTATGACTTTTATTTTAATTAAATATTTGAATAAAACGAAAATTTTGAAAGAAATAATAAAATACAACATATTTATTTTATATTGCAATTATTTGGAACACCATTTTTTTTATGTATCAAGCAGTATCAATCAATGTATTTTTTTTTACGTTTAAAGTGATATTTAAAGTAGATCTCCTTTTAGTATTCTACATGAATGAATAGACAATCTCAAACATCTGTAGATGATGCTGTTAGTAGCCTATTTGTATGACATGCTTGCATCCTTGGATACTGCTCTCCCTAGTGCTCTTTAAGATGGCAGTTTGGACTTTCTCATTTGAAGGCTGGAGAATCCCCCTCAGAATATCTTGACCTCATTAGAGCACATGCAGGATTAGGGCTAGCTCCTATGGATTAGGAAATCTCTTATTAGGTTGATTGGGCTGCCCTAGTCAAAGCACTAGGTGTCTGACACATTTTCATACTTGTCTGCAACTGCACAAATACATTTTGTGTCAATGTTATTTCCATGCACGACAGTGCTTTGAGAACTCACCTAATCGAATGCAAGGTCATGCCTGATTAAATGTTTATCTTCATTTGAGCTCTTTGCCTGGCACTGCCTCTCTATGGAGTGTAATTAAAATGACTCCCTCCAATTGCAAATGTTTACAGAAATGTTCATTAGATCCTGTGGGGCAATCAGTGAAAATAAAAGGTCATGTTTTTCTGTTGGTCTGTTTGATTGTCGTGGTTATTTAAATGTTTTTAATATTTTATCTTTCACCTTATTTGTTTTCACCTAGGTAGGTGTAATGGTTCTGTGTTAGCAGGGGTGCAGGACAGAATGTGAATGGAACCAGTTAGAACAGGGTTGTGCGTAGTAGGTATTTTTTTCTCAACCAGAGATTAAGAGAAAATAACATTTAAAGCCTATGGGGGTTTCTGTTCTTTTAACCAATGTTGGGATTTGATATATATTAGCTTTTTATTAAACTGCCCCGTTATGGTTTAGAATAGATGGCTGAAGCCCAGCACAATTTATTCTGGCTACTTAAAAAAACTATTTTTCATCCATAGCGTTTCAGCAAGACAGTAAACCCTCACTTTTTCTTGTTCGTTTTTTTTCTAAATCGTTTAATTGAAGGACTTTATGTGGGGCAATGTTGTGCAATCACATCATAGCTTCAGCATCATGCTATCCACTACGGTACTTTTTTATCATTATATTTGGCTGGGGAAATTAGAAAATAGCAAGATAAAGAATTGGCTGCGTGTCTGTGGTTGGCTGGCCGCATACTAGTATCTCCCTCCAAGTTTGATAGCTTTGCTGATTGCTAGTGTTGTTGCTCACTGTGAAGAGTCGATTGTATGGCCATGGTGTAGCGAGGCAGTTGTAATAGGAACCCACCAGTTGGGTCATTCAAGGGGTCCTGCACACTACAGGGACCTTTTGCTTTTTTCCCTTGGATGTGCACATCAAGGCAGGGGTCCACCGTATCAGTATGTCCTGAGTATGAAGACCGCGCTGACCTCTATTGTAGCAGATACAGGTCACTCCACCTCCTGTGGGAAGGCTCTAAATTGAACCCAGCTTGCATCTTCGATTTCCTCCCCAACTCTCACTCCCTACTCCCGTTTCCCTCCTTTACTCTTATCTCCTGTCCTTCCCTTTTCCCTCATGTGTTCACTGAGCTGCAAAGCTATTCAGGTGTTGACGAATAGATTCCTACTTTTTTTTGCACTAAATTGCTGGTTCAGGATTTCCTGTGCAGAACCGTATGTAATGGACTTGAACTTTATTTACTAGATAAAGGGGAATAAGTACTACATTTTTGTCACAGTTCTGTGACATGCGTGTTTTTCTCCATAAACTTGAACTTGTGATCTGTGCTTTTTAAATAGGCATATTTATTTTATTCATATAGAGTTATTTTGTGTTACTTTACCTATTATTATTTGTGCAGTTTAAGTGTTGTGTTTGCAAGGTCAAACAAATACTGGCCGGCGGAACCACAACATCAATTTTGTTTTATCAAGAGAACAAGCGAGCATGAGAGGGACTGAGAGGGAGACATTCACTATTCCTCTGGGGATATATCTTTTTTTAGTCTATCAAAGAAACACATTTCCACAGTACAAAATATAACATGAAAAGGCGATGCAGTTGAGGTCGGAAGACACTTCATCTGGTTCCGGATGGAGGAGGAGGCTGGGCTGAGTAAGAGTGGATGCTTTACAGAAGTTACCAGGAAATCCCTTTGACGGCACAGTTGGACGCCTGGCGTCGGGTAATCAGTGGAAGACTGCTTGGGCTCTTTCTCTTCATGGCATCCTTCCTGCGAGCCACACTATTTTTCTATTTCTCTCCATATCACTCTCTGCTTCCCTGGCTTTCTTGTTGTGCATCAGCCTTTGATCTCCAAAGGTCCTTGAGAATGAGGACCCAGGAACAACAGCAGGATAGTATTCTCTCTGGGACAGCTTGGATGCCAGCCCATCGTGCTCCTTTTCCGTCTGATGGACAGCTTCAGACATGGCAGTGCCTCTGAAGCACTGCTACGCCAGGCTTTTGTCTGATTAAACCCTATCTTATTGTCAAAGGGTAGAAACTAGAACTGGAGCTAATATTGACCTTTTTGGGGTGGGTTGGAGTATCTTGCATGTTTCCATCTTTTTTTCCCAATTGTACATTTTTCTCCAAACCAAAGACGTAGTTAAACTGAGGGTTGCCGTTCCCTCAAGGTAGGGGCAGACCCCTGTCTCAATGAAGTTATACTCTAGACATGATTTTCACAGAATTCTCACATCATGTGTTGAGTGTTTATAAAATGTGCAGACCCAGATCCTCAGCATTTGGCAGGTTGACAAGTCCTTGGACATGAAGCTGACTCTGCTGTCATCTTCTCCTCTAGGAAACCTGGCAATTTTGGTTCACAATGCATCTCCCTTGGCTTTCATGTTCTTTTGTAAAACAAACCCTCACATTGGTCCGGTGATGGGAAAGAAGAGCTTTAAAGCTGAGATGTATTCTGTAATGTTAGCAGGCTACCTCTTGCAGGTGCAACGACGATACATTTTCATGTCCCCTGAGGCAATTTTTGCACAATCCCAGAGTAACATTCTCTTCCATATTATTAGAGTTTCCATAAGAAGCTTACAGGCTGTGTGGCAGACACTGACACCCTCCTCAATTGACAACAAAAGTCAAATTGACAGTATGATAGATGAATTTTGTGCCACTGAACATGACAAATGGGTTGACATAACTAACATTATTGTTTCATAGAATGTTTTTCTTTCAACGGCAGGGGGATTCCTAAACATGGAAATATGCTGTGCATTAGACAAATATACCTAGTGTAGCATGTGGATACGTGATATGTTTCAAATGATACATTAATGTCAGGGTTTATAACGGGCATGGTCAGATCCTACCAGGGCTATTCTGGTCAGTTGGTTGATTAGCTGGTCGACATGCACTTGTTCATCGGTCTTACAATGACTGGTGTTACTTTCATAAGGAAGAAGTGCTTCTTAATCCATTATTTTGAGGGGCGGGGAAATAATGGATTGAAATGTTTTTTATTTTTGAGTGATAGGCTGTATTGTGTTCGTAATAACATTAATTCTGAATCAAAAAAATTGTTTAATAGACTCTTAGACTTATAAAGCAGGCGGTCAACCAACCCCAGTTTTCACTACTTTGAACTCGCCCAACAGACTGCCAGTCGACTTACTGAACATTTACTCCGCTACAAACTAATTCACACCATATCAAATAAGTCGTCGGTGTGGCAGCATTTAGTAAAAAGGATGATAAAAAAGTTTGTTGGCATTCTGAAAACAGTAGGCATAAGTTATTTTTTTCATGTTGTCGCAGTGCTCTTTTATTTTTTGTGTTTAACACCCGATAGGCTGTGAGTATGAAAGTATCAGACTTGGCACCTTGGCACGCATCACAGCGTCACCCATTGGGACCCATTCTATTAAACACAGAACAAAACCTAGAATCAAGTCCAACGTGTTGTCTTTCTGCTCCACGACGCTGTCCGGTGCTGCGCTCCCTGGCTTGTCCGGTGTGACCCGCTATACAATAAAGCTTGACCACAATTGGATCTGAAAACCACTGACTTTCTCCAATCAGCACGAATCAGCACAAATATCACACCAATGGGTGATATTTAGGCTACCAGGTAGAGTAGAGGGCACTGTGGCTCTTTAAGTTAGTATACAGATAACCTGCAGATTTCTTTATTCTTATTTTCCCCCTTTGACTTTCAGTTGGCCAAGATTTCCATTGGTTGACTAAAGCCCTAGATCCCACCTCATTGGTTGAGGCTGTACTAATCACTGTTAAGGATTGGTGGGTGTTGTGGTTGGTGTTAAGCTATATGTTGTCCCATTAAAGTTATGTTTTTTCACTGTCAAAGTAGCTCAGATAGATCCTTGTCTAGTAGGGATAACCTGCTCTCTGGATGCATGTCCTTGAGCCTTTGGGCACTGGGGCTTCGTGTGAAATCCCCCTTTCTTTGAAATGTTTACACATCAATAAAACTGGCTCAATTTAGAGATAAGCTGACAAGGACATAATCACCCATCCCACCGGTCCCACATCTGGGAGCTAACCGGTTCTTAAAACCTTTTGAGTGCTGGTAAAACTCTCAAGTTCTTTGTAGGCTTGTGTTCTGAAGGTTGTGTTATGGGATGGGTCATTTATTCAGTTATTGTTCAATGATCCTCTCATCTTGAGTAGCTGGTTGGACTGAAATTGCAGAGTCCAGGTTGCTTTATTTCTGTGCTTTGTTGTGTTACCTTAGTGGCTAAGGCTGCTTCTTGCCTACAGGCAGAATCTCATACGTGCAACCAATAAATTATGTTCAATATAAGCCGGTATTATCTTGAATAGTTAAAGGGTTTAAAGAATGTATATTGATTTATGATACAGGTAGCAGACATTGGACATGGAGATGATGAATGGCATCACACTGGTGAAAGTGGTTATAATTTAAAGGTTTCATTTCCTTGCAACCTTTCCTTATATCCTCTAAAAAGCCATCTTTTACATGATCTGTGGGGCTTATTTTGGAGCATTTTCCGGAAGGATGGCTGAGTTTATGGAGATGCTGAAGGAGGGCTGCATGCTAACTGTTTACAAACGGGTACCAAGGAATGGCAGGAAAGGAACAATCTGTGTTCTGTTTGTTAGTGTGCCATCAGATAGTTTGACGGGATTGGAAGCTGTTGGAAGTGTACCATGCCCCCTTTTTAGAGATTTAAAAAACATTTTAAATGTTGAGAATGCTCAGACCCTCCTTTTGTCAGGTGCAGTGTGGAATATTTAAACCAGTTATATAGTGAGTTAAAGGTTTTCTTATTTTGACATTCACTGTGTGCTGGCACTGTTTTGCAGGTTTGGAAGCTGTTTGCTTATAATGCTGTTTTGTATGCTTTATAATGGTTTTCAAAATCATTGCATTTATACTTTATCCATATTGAATTTTTTTCCACTGCAGTACTTTAATATATTAAGCTGGTTTTAATCCCCTGTATCCCCTTGCTTGTGAAGCACTGAACCTTAAACTATTTCAAATGCATGTACATTACAGATAACCAATCCGTCTGACACAGCACTCTGATTGCGATGTGCTGAGCTGTGACTTTTGAAACCATGTCTGTACAGTGACATTAGTTCATACTGTATCGTCTCACCAGGAACAATAACAAAGTGTCATTTGCTCTGACGTTATTGTTTTGAAAAAGTGGATTTATTTGTCTTCCATACCTTTCCAATAACAAAACTCCTCAAGTGAATAACCCTGGCTGTGCAATACAATGGTTGTATACTAATATATATTACTATTAATCATACTATACTATTATAATCATATCCTGTTTTAGAGCAATGGGTTTGTATTGGTGGCTAACATCAGAATCCTGCATTGCATGCTTTCTAGCATGAACCAAAAGGTTGGAGGTGTCAACACAGTGTATTTCAGCAATTCATTGTGGCATTTCCTCAACCATTTCTTCCTCCTAATTCCACACCCTTCCTCTGTGTCTCCCACTCTGTCCTTTAGCAGAACCTTGAAGCACTATTGAAATTCTGCACTGCCTTTTGAAATCACTGTTGATGAGGCAACGTGAACCCACAGTGGCTCTGCTGTGTTCCCTCTCCAGGACATTTTTCAAAGTCATGTTTATATAATTAGCAAGAAGTCAAAGTGCTTTGACGGTATCCAACAATGGATATGCTTAGCAGTCTCGTCTGGAATCAAAGCATGAATGGTTTGGCTGGATGCTAGTTGTCCTTTTTACAACACTAAATGCTGGTAACCGTTTTCCCTGCTCCCCCATTATTAGTCCTGAGTTTCCATTGGATGCGCCTAATGATGCATGACAACCAGATGCACAATGTGAATACATCCAAGTTGCGTGCTCTGAATTCTGAAGTAGGCCATGTTGGTATACGCCTTGGTAATCCATATAGGCTGCCCTAAGATGATGAAAACAGCCAGATCTAACAGGAACAATGCCTTTTCTTGATTGAAAATACTGACAAGCTTTCTTTCATCCTGTTGCGGTTATGCCTACGTTATACCTTTCATCTATAATATAGTATATATGCCTATACTAAGTCCTCAGTACTTTTACTAAGGAATCTACATCAGTATTAACATTCTACTACAATAAAAGTAATAAAAGTATCACATTTGATTGAAATGGTAATTAATTGGACAAATGTAATACATATGCATGATCATGAATATGAATGAATATACTTTTTTATTTTGATGATCCAGTTTTGGGTGAACTCATTTAAACATCAGACCCTACATTTTGTTCTGATGTTTCTTTGTTAGTTTTGTTTTTATTCATGTATGAGGGGGATATTTGTGTGTTATGTTGGGAAAGGGGAATTATTGAAAGCAGGCGGACAGAAATCTATTATTAACCTGCCTTGGTTTGAGGCCACGTGACTCAAGATGGCGGACTTGTCGATAGAGAGAAGAGCAGCACAAACTTAATTAACTGGGAAATATGATTAATTTAAAGGCCTAGTTTAATGGAACAATGGACATTAAAAAAAAGCATTTGTCATATTTGAGAAGAACAGAAGTGTTTGCTGTTGTCTTCTGTTGTTATGTTGTCTTCTGTTCTGTGGTTGAATTATCTTTTGGATTTATACTGGGACCATAGACGGTTTAGGGTTTGGACCTTTCTTCAGTTTGACGCTTGCTGGGCCTTCATGGACATTTAGGAAGGAGCAGTACGCATTACATTGGATAGATATATCTCTTTTTTTATTATTTGGAATTTGTTTTGAATCTATATATTTTATTATGAACTGTATAGTTACTTATTGCATCAAAAAATCTTTTATCAGATTTATTTGAAAGTAGCTAGATTAATTGGATTCTAGTTCTTATCCCTGTAGTTAGGTAAATTGATTTAAAACAATAACTTATATTCAAGTAAAAAAAATATTGAGTTTCACATTTTGCTGCTTTTTCTTTAAAAATAGATTTCCACCTCCCTGGGAAAAATAGGCAAATCTGATCCTGATTTTAGTCTTTTCTTGCCAACTTTGCAGCTATCTTGAGAGATGATTTTCCTTCACCACAAAGGCAGCCAGACACAAATCTTCATTAAATGTGGGTTGATAAACCATTAATCCATTTGAACACTGTTCTTTTTCCCATTAATTCTTCTCCACCCACATAGTACGTCAAATAAAGAGAGAAACTCCCTCCTGAGTATTTGTTGACCAGAAACAGTATTTATCCACTACCCGGTTGTTTGTATATATGCTGTGCTTCTCATTTAAGATCAGTCTTTTTATGTCTGTGTCTTTGCCTCCAGACCTCCAGTAACTCCAGTGGATCATATAGCCAGATTTAAAGTATAAGCTATAAAATGCTATATGAATTGATCATAACTGTAAGCGATATATTCCAGTAAGACTTTCATTTCAAAATCGGTGAGTGTGTGCATCCATGTGTGCGTGTTTGTGTTTTTGTGTGTGTCTGTGTGTGTGTGTGTGTGTCTGTGTGTGTGTGTGTGTGTGTGTCTGTGTGTGTACGTGTGTATGTGTGTGATTTATTTTTGGGTCGGTCGGTGTCTGTGTGTTAAGCTGTTCCATTATTGCCATTCATGTAGTGTTGGGGTTAGGTCAATATTATATTAGCGCTGCCATTGCATTTTCCAGAATTACATGAATAATGTAAAAGTTGGATATCCCCTCCAAAAATCCAGACCATTATCACTCTATACCCTTTCAAGGTACACAAGACAATTCCATAATTTGATTAATCTTATTGCATGGTTCCTCCAAATAGCAGCATAACGATGTTGCCACAAGAGACACAGGCCTTAAGGTGAACAAAATGCCTTATTGTGACCTTGTTGGAGACAATCAATGGCCTTTATCTCCTCCAATGCATAATAAATCCTACCAAAGGGTTGGTCTTCACATCTCTGTAATGTATTGACCTGCACCACCAACATTTATCAGCTAGTCTCCCTTGCTAAATAATTTAGCTTTGAGCTTAGACCGTACTTAGTCAGTGGCAGTCTTGCTCCAAGCACAAGATCTGGCCCAGAACCTTGGATTGATGGCTACCATGTAAAATAATATAACTTTATTACCCCTACAGTAACATTAATTTATCTTTTTGTATCTCTTTGCGAGACAGGCACAAAACACTCATTTATGTGCGCACAGGCCCATACACACATCCAAGTTAAGTGGAGATGTTTGAGCACAAGGTCAGGGTCAATGCCGAACGAAGCCGCCATCGACTCTGAAGTTTTAGTTGGAGGTAGTGATGTAATGGCAGTTACCACCTAGTGCCCAGTAGCTCTCAGCTAAAGAAGCAGCCCACGGATGGAAGCCAGGACAATCGATTTAGGCTTTTGATTGGCCTTCTCTTATCTGAAGACCAAACTGCCACCCGTCAGACAAACAGTTTTTCTGTTTGAAGATAAGGAAGCCTGGTCGGATGACAGCTGTTCCTATATCAGACAGATTTCTTTTTGTATTCCACATTTACGTTTGTGGTGCTCAATCGCTCACTCGGTGGCTCTTCTTCTGAGCCCGCGGTGTTAACCTCTTGAATCAACACGAGAGTTGAGAGAGGAAAACATTGTGGAGGGAAGGAGAACGGCGCTCATTTAGAAGAGCAAACTAGATTTCTGCATAGACAGTTCCAAGCAGAACACCTGAAGGCTGTCTGATGTAAAGAAATCAAATAATTAAATAAGGAACAAATTAGAGTATTTTAATTTAATATCTTTCTGATTTTGTAAGGGTTGAGAGATGTTTGAGTTATTTTGAGGGGGTATAAATGTATAGTTAATAGTTATCCCTAAAGGTTTTTTATTCAGTCGACCATACTCTGAGGATTTTCAGATCCAAGAAACAAATCAAAGCGTGTAGATGTACAATGTAGAAGTGGCTTTGTAGAAAAAATCTAATTCTTGAATTGGGAGTTGGTCGTCCAGCTGAAGTTTTTATTTATACATTTTTTTCCGTCTACTTCTGTTTTCCCCCTTCCTTCTGTATGTTAGGAAGTGTGGGAAAAAATGTGGGAGTGTTATTGATGCTGATGACAGCTGATTGCCATACCCATGACTGACAAGGGGAAGGGAAGCACCAAGGCTGAACTTATCTCATATCTCTATTTTACTAAAGCATACATGAAAGAGGATGTTTTGATTGGCTCATCAAAGCAGCTTATAGCTTCTTGCAGTTATAAAAAATCCCACCTGGAAACCTAATAGATAATTCTGTCAGCAGAGTGAGCATTGAGCTATCTATGCATAATGTAGTCGTAAATAATGTTTATGTAAACATCTGCTTGGGGTTGTTATTTTTTTTTATTCTTGATTTGATTTATTTATCCTTCCTTGCCCGCATGGATGATCTTTGGCTATTAATGGGCTGATTCGAGAAACAAAAGATTTATCTCCTTATCTTTGTATATCCCTGGGTATTCAAACCCCAATTTGGTGTGGACATTAAAAAGTGTTTATGGGGGGAGACATTTTAAGAGAGTTTTAGATTAATTATTGCAGCCTCCAATAATAAACCCACATTTAAATTTCTTCTGACGATCAGACTTTACATGTTCTAACTTGATCATAATTATGTTCAGAAGAAAAGCATAAAAGAGTTCTTAGGAATTGCAATACTTCAAATGGTGAAATTACTTTCTTTTACTTTTGTTCAAATGACATTTCCACCAGAGTACTTATACTTGTATAGCAAAGCAGATGGTTTCCCATTATCTAAGACGTCAATTAAGTTTCAACTTCAATATCTCAAACTCCATTATATCAACCATAAGACTTTGAGATAACATTGAATCCTACCCCCGGGTTTACGATGTAACTATTGATACATAAAGCAAACCTCAACCCAGTTCAAATCCACACGAAGGCTGTCATTCTGCAGTGTGATGATATACGTCTCTAGTTGTGTATTATTCCAGACAACCCATCGAGAACAAATCCTTTTAAATTAACATTCAAAATGTAGGGCGAGCCATTGACATCGCGTCTTCTGTGCCACTTTGTTATCCTTTCCAAACATTGCATCACACTGTATAAGCCAATTACCACAAGTATATTATTGATTGAAGTTAATACGAGACGATTGAAGATGTCACGGTTTTCCACTGGATGTGGTCGGGGTGTTTGATGATAAATAACTCATTCCTGAATGAAGATTGCGTCGCCGATGTGTCACCGAAGGGATGCATAATCGAGTGTTCTGAGAAGTGAACTGCAGAGGGCTCCCTCTGCCTCGACCTACTAACCAGGAGGCCCAACCTGTTTGCACAGACACCTACTATCCACCGCTGGCATGCTGCTGCTGACGTGAAGGCTTTTCCAGTGAGTGAGCAGGGCTGCCAATATCATCTGGGCTGATGGCGGAGGAGAGGGGAGGCAGGCGGGGGGGGGGGTGGGGGGTGGGGCGCGGATGTGGCGGCTCTCTGCCTCTCTATAAATACCCCTGTCACGCTTCTATCAAATGAGCCCGGTGCACTAAAGGGCCGGCGTTAGCGCCGGGGGGTGTTTTTCACGCACGTCTGCAAAGGTCCAGGGGGTCTGGAAAGGTCAGCGTTGCGCTCAATAGCACATTCATATGAGCGGGTTTGTGTATTGACGTTTATCATGATGGGTGTCGCAGATAAAAAGTATCATTAGAATTAATTATCCAGAGGGTTATTGGATGAGGCTGTGAAATCGCCACTTTCAACCGCTGCTAGATTGATCTTACTCTGCGGCGCCGTGGACAACGGAAGGAGGATTTATTTAGACCTAAACAAAACTGTGAAAATATATTGTATGCATATCGACCCCAGCAGAGCCCTCGGTTCCTGCACCTTAGCATAAATACCATATATAGTATTTATTCTCTGTGGTAATCTAATGAATCCATAAGATATTCTTATACAGGCTACCAGTATTTTTTACGACGCATTTTCCAACTTCAATTAGGTGTTTAGTAAACGACTTCACAAGAAAATATCCTTAAGGGTCTTTGTAATGAATATAGTTTTAGCATTTCTGCATTTGATGTGTTTCACTCTGAGAAACTTGTTTCGGCCGTAAAAAAGAAAGAGGGAAATGCTCCTTAAATGTGTTTAGCATCGAGATTCCCAGATTTAAAAGGAAAACCTTCCTGCCTTGTGCCGGCCCCTGCCACCACTCCTTCCGCCGCCGCTGATGAAGTTTCCAGGGAGACGATGATAATCCTGACACTGCATCCTCCTAAGTCAGCCAGCCATGCAGTACAGATATGGACGTGTCCCTGGCAGATTGGGAGGTAGATTTTCCATCCACACCCCCTGCGGTGGCGCATGCCTCTGGGGAACAGCCATGTAAATAATGAATGCCTGTGGGTGTGAAACATGCACAGATAACCTTCAAGACAGGCGCGGATCAGTGCCTTCACATTAGCTGATAGGATTAAGGGTAAAGTCTACAGAAACCTCTTCATAAGAAAACACAAATCTAACCACAGCAGATTGGGCGGGTTACATGCTTGCTTAGTGTGCGGCTGCTAAGGGCTGGTGGAGGTAATCATAAGGTAATAGCTCAGCCATCTGACGTCGGATGTGACGAGACTTGCTGTCGTTATCTATCTTCAGCAAATATTTTTTGATAAGCAGTCTGACAATTATACAATTTGATCCAATATAAAAGTCGCATCAAATCCCCATTTGCAGAAATGTATCAAAAATCGACTTCTTTTTTCAAAATGCTACATTTTAACTTAACCTTTCTGATGATTGATAACACCTTGAGTATTCCCAGAGAGAGCTTGATCACTTGCTTTATTCCAAAGTGTGTTATATTTAATCAGCTGGCCAACAAGCTCTTGCTTAAATGCCATTGCAGAGCGGTGGAAGATTGTGATATGTCTCACGCTTGACGGTTACTGCTCTCAATATCCAAATAAACAAAACCTATTAGTGAGCACAATGTGACTCTCTTGCCTCCCAGACGCATGAGGAGACCCATTCATCCAGCATATGCTGTGGAGAAGAGACCACGTCGGGAACAAAACCAGTCCCACTTTATAGTCCCATCTGTCAACAGAGGAACGATGCACAGCCCATAAGAGAGACGCTCTCTTTTCTTGTCCTCTCTCAAGTCGTCTCTCGCTGTGCCTCAGAACGCAAGTCCCCTGCAAGAAGTCCCCCCTCCGTTCTCTCATCTCCTCCATGCTGGATGCCCTGCTCTCTATCGCTCTAGCACCAGAGCCGGCGCAGCACTGTGGGGCTCTGAGTGAGCGGTGTTAGTACTATGCTGGACGAAAACCTCCCAGAGACCAAATAAGAAAATGACCCTCTCCCTGGGAAACAAGGCAACATTGTTTTGGCTCTGATGAATAGCTTATGGTAGTAATGATGAATCTGAGCATCAGGCCCTTTTCTCTTTTTATTCTTTGTTTTGTTTACACTAAAGTCATAATTTATAAAACCAGAGCAATTAGCATGAACAGCTGTAACACAATGACCCCTATTCATCATAGCTATTGGGTTCTGCCTGTTTCAAATGTATATTGGTCACTCTCTGTCCCTCTCACACTCACCCTAGCCTCTCCTCTCTCTAGGTCGCTCTCTCTCTCACTCTCTCATACACACCCTATCTCTTTCTTTCTGACATTTCTATTTATTTTTCACATTAGGATTTATCTGGAGATCTCTACACAATACAAACAGCAGCTATTCTTACAGCGGAAACAGAACAGTGTGTGTTGATACGTGTTGTCCGAGAATGAAGCGTGAAGGTCAGAAACGGATGATGTCCATCTGCCTATGTTACTTATTATACCCCCTCAAGCTCAGTGTTTAGAGAGAGAGAGAGAGAGAGAGAGAGAGAGAGAGAGAGAGAGAGAGAGAGAGAGAGAGAGAGAGAGAGAGAGAGAGAGAGAGAGAGAGAGAGAGAGAGAGAGAGAGAGAGAGAGAGACTTCAGGCTAGTCCTGAAGGTTATTCAGACCCAAGATTAGACACAGGGAGAAGTTTAATCCCCGCTCCACAGTAGGGTGTACTAAAGGGCTAAACAGATACACAGGTAGACAAAGCAGGGGAGAGAGTTGAGATAATTGAAGGCTGCTAAGAAATGTGCATTTCTATCCTGAGGGCAAGACAAACCTGCTTTGTATTATTTCTTCATTGCATTATGTGAATGTAAGGGGAGGTTTATTGGCACATGTTTTGCTTATTGCTACCCTGGCTTGGAATTTCTAAGTATTACATTGAAAGCCAACAAAATACCAGTGGGTAAATTAGCCTAGTTCGATGTATAATGACACGATTTATAAGCTGCTCTAGTTCCATGATTAAGTTATGGTTTGAACTGTTGGCTCTGCCATCATGTTTTCTAATTTACCCTCTATTAGCTTTCGTTATTCCATTTTTCAGGAGAATTTTTTTTTTTTTAGCTTGTTAAGCGAAACTAACAGAGTGCATTGATAAATCGTCTTGCTAAACATAGCAGTGGAAGCTTTCACAAAGACGCATAGGAAAGGGAAGATGAGTGATTGTTTTCTGTTCATCTAGCTTTAATCGTTCTTGACATCCCCCCTGCTGTCCCTACAAGGTGTCGTTGTCTTTGACTGTCCTAGCTGCCCTTAGCAGGAAAACAACCAAAGTCAAATTGAATCCAGAAAGGGGGGATTCTAAAGGGAAAGATAAGGGGGCAGATATGCCTTAATCATCATTTGCTCTTGATTAGAAAATCAATGGCCTTTGATGCCAGAGTGCATGTCTGCCTTTGGAGTTAAGAGTGTGACAATGATGGTGTGGACTGGGAAATTGGCCTTTTAAAGGGCTGCTATCTCTTTGTTGTTTGGATCCCCATTCTTTAATGCAGTGAAAAGTCCCCTTCTATCACATAATGTCTGCCTGTCAAAGAAATTACTTTTTCCTTCCCTTCTGTGTGAAACTTTGTTAAAGAAATGCTTGGAAGCTCAGAAAGCTGCAGGAATTTCATAGTTTATAGGGCTGACTTCCGAGTATTTCCTTGATTTACGTAACAGATGAGAAATAAAGTTGTCACTCAAGTCTCAGTGGCAGTTTTTGAGATATGCCGAAGAGAGAGCATCTTTGATGCCTTTCCAGGCACGGCTGTCTGAAACGTTTTAAAGCGGTGTTTGCCAGGTTATACTGTTGATACAAAGCAGAACCTATGCACCAGAACTCATGTATATATAATAAATAATGATTTCCACAGCTCGGCTACAGGTACACTGGTGTTTTAGTATATTTGATGAACCTTATCCAGCTCATGTTACATTATATTATTGAAGTCTGTCATTTTTGTTGTATTTACACATTAATTATAAAGTAAAAAGAATACTGCACCACATGGACTTTATCTTAGACCGTGCTTTAGCCAACAGTGTGTCACATGTGTATGTCATGCTTCCTTTCTCCTATTTACAGTAGCAGATTAAGGGCACACATGCTTTCTCTGGCTCATCAATATGCAGGCGGTGATGGGTTTTAAGCCAGGTTTACCAGCCGTCTTCCTCTCGCTCCCCACTCCTCGTTCTTTGCCTGTGTGCCCATTCTGTTGTACTTCCTGTTTTTTTTTTTTTTACCAGCTCTGCATATCGATCCTGTTTTATCGCCACTGGCACCCCCGCGCAATAAGCCTGCAGGAATATGGATGAGATCTGGTCGGCAGGGGGATGCTCTGCTGATTAATATGCCCTGCATGAGGATATGATTGAAATTCATACTTATGTGCCTCATGTGCACACTGATTCCAGTGCGGGGGCCACTTGTGTAATGTAATGAGGGATATTCCGTGGAATGGAGGTGAAGAAGTGTCCCTAACTGCTATGTGAGAACCCAGAAGTCATGCTCGTCGTTTGTCCTTGCTCCCGCGGCCTAGCCCCACCTCAGCAGTGTGCCCCCCCGCCATCCCCAGTGCTCAGCTTGAAGCAGTGTGCATAATCTATTGATTGCGATTCAAATGTCGGACTGACAACTCCTAATCATTGTTACGGTATAAGGGATTGCCATCTCCGAATGGAAATGTCAGGCTCCAGCCCCTGACCTCTTGGTTATTCCTGTATGAGCGAACATGTGTACATGTCTACCTGAGACCCGCTGGCTGACTCCCTGGAGTGACCTAAGCCAAGAGCAGTGCAGTTGTCCACCTGAACAGTTATGTTGATGTATTTGACACACACACAAAAAAGGTATAATCTTTTGAGCCCTGTTGTATTGTGTCATCCCGTATCAGGGGAGTGGATGTGATTGCTAGTCTACGGACGCACAAGAAGACAACGCTCCTCAGTCAGGAAGTGAAGTGTCCAGCGGTCTGGAAGATTCACAGATTGTTTTTTTTTTGTTTTGGTTATTGACGGTGGGCTGAAGTGACATTCAGATAATGTCAACTCTCTGTTGTTTTGTATGTATGATGACCGTCCACGCTCCTCCCCCTAATGAGATTCCCTCTCCAGCTGTTCCAGACACGACCAAGTAATAGGCCACCTCCAGCTCTATTTGACTTCCCTGGCTAAACGCAATCAATTCACACTGAAGCCCGGCGCGCTCCCCAGCCCAGCCTCCGCACACCTTCATCACAACCGCTGCATTATTAAAGACACGCCGAGCAGTGAGGTTATAGTTGGCTGCGTCTGCGCAGAATCACTGTAGCGCCGCTGCCCTTGACATGTTCCCGTTGGTTTTGCCACAGAATAAAAGCATAATTTTAACATAATTAAATAGCCATAGCAACCGACCCCCGCCACCAGTATCTGTCACACGCAGTTGTCGAGAGTGAAGTAGGGGCCCAGCCCTTCCCCCGGGGAATAGGTCCATCAATCAAGCCCAGGTGATATTTCTTTCATTTCTACCTGTTACAGCCCTGTCTCTTGTTGCCCGGTGGATGAGATTAGTGATTGAACAGTAAAACACAACGGGCCGCCCCCATGTTAGCCACTCAGACGCCTGGATCTGAAAACGGGGTCCCTAACAAGCGGTCGTGTTCCCTCTCTACACCGCCATGTCGAACAAGGAGCTACATGCTCATACGTGCGTTCATGTGTACCGCCTGGTTCAGCCCTGTGCGTGTCGATGCCGTTCTAATAGGATACAATAGGAAACGTGCATAATACAGACACAGAACATTATGAAGATTTGTGTTTCGCTTTTTTTTTGTTTGCTTTGCTTGCCGTTGAACGGAGTTGAGTCAGTTATTTCTTACCTCCTTATTATTACAGCCCTATCTCAATATTGTTATGTTCTAGATAATTGCGTCGTGGTTGCGTGGTTATGGTGCGATGGTGCATTTGGAGTGTAGAGTTTGCCCGGCAGTTATGGCATGGTCGTCTAGAGTAGCCCTGTTTGGTGTTTGTTGCTCGTTGTGAGAATACCTATTGGCACTCGTCTCTAATCCATGGAGCACACTGAGCTCACAGCATGGCAGTGTGTTCCACTGTGGCAGTCCTGCTGTGTGCCGGTAATGATTGCAGGTGTGTTTGGAAGCCACTTGTTGGCTTGACGAGACACAAACAATCACACAAACACACACACACACACACACACACACAGAGACACACACACACACACACACACACAAACAGTGTGCACATACACATACTCACACATTCAAACTCATATTTACACAGCAAACATTATTGTTTATTTTCTGAATGATAGCTCTGTCACACTTCCTGCAGTGTAGGCCTTCGAATTGCGTATGTACTGGTATTTTCTCATAATATCATGTGCACTTTACCATTAAACCATTTAAGGATATTGCCAAAGGAAGACACATTGACGTGCAGATTGGTTTATTCATATGAAATTCAAACACTAGCAAATGTAAATTGATTCTGTTATTTCTCACACAAGGAGATTACTATTTGTATAAATATGTATTCAGATTATTTTCTATTGACAGATCTTTTTTTCAACAGTACTGCAATTTTTATCCAAAGCAAAGAAGTGTATGACAGACCTTATACCACAGTCCACAGTCCCCGGGGTCAATGTATGAACTGGAAAAATACCCATAGTTCCAAGTTATCGAGGGTGTGACAAAGTTTCACATTCCTATATTTAGGATATTTACCACATAAACATTATGAAACTATTTTAATGCAAAGATAGGCCTTATGAAATATGACTAGTTATTCCAAAGTGTATTCATTCTCCTCCCTGTCTTGGCGCGCGTTTCTGCTCAGCACCTGTGTGGCCGGTGATAAGGCAGTTATGGGCATGACAAGGCCCTGTCTCCATCCAGCCTGATTCCTCTATTGCTCCATGTGCCTCTCTCCCACTCCCAGGGCCAAAAACAATATGCTGTAAATTGCGCCATGGCGTCTTCGTCGGTTGATACGCCGCCCGTGAACGTGATGTGATTGGGTATCGATTCACGCCACAACACTAAAATTGCCTGCCTCGCGACAGCCACAGCCCACGAGTGACAGCTTGGGTACAGGACAGGAGTGGCGTGGTGTGTGTGGGCCTCTCTGAGAGGATGCCTTCTCTCTTCCCTCCTCTGATCACCGCCCTCTCACCGGGGCTGGAGAGGAGCGGCTCCGAGAGCAGAGACAGGTCCCCCCCTGCTGAGTCGCGGGAGAACATCACAGCTTCATACACAGCAATCTAATACACCACAGGAACTAGGCTTTCCCCTTTTTGTTGGGAATGTTCTATCCATTTACAAAAAGCATGTAAACGTCCTCTTTCCATTAAAATGCCAGTGATATTTGCACATAGACAGTTTTTTTTTAATCTGTTGATGTTTTAACATTTGCAGCGTTAAGCAAAGATGGGGGAGGCTTTATGCTGGCTTTTCAATTGAAAGTAGTAGTGACACAGTGCTGTCAATCTGCATATGATTAAAACATGCCCTGGATCCTGTTGGAAGATGAATAATGCAAAATAAATTGCTTGTGTAATGAAGAAATGGAAAATAATCCCACCACAATTAACTTTCCCACATGCAGCCCATAACACAGTCATGCCCCTTCTACTAGGACAAGATGTCCAGCTGGGGAAGATCTGAGACTGGGAGACACTGGGGATTAAGTAACATCATCGAGTTACACTGGGTGGGCCCATCTATTTGATGAAGTCTGTAAAGTAAACATTACACTTATTTGCTCTAAAAGGAAAAACGATGTGCTTGGGGCACTCTTGTGCTGGGTACGGTATACAGAGACTATATAAATATATGATGGATCATCATAGCTGGGCTATATATAGTATAGATAAGATGTGATGCTTGCTTTATTACGTTTACTTTTTTGTTTAGTCTGCAATTAAGGATGCATGGTAGTGAAACGCCCCTCTCCAACCACCACGTTGCTCTCTGGCCCTCTGGCCCTTCTGAAATGCAGAACGACACCTGCCTGAGGTTGCTTAATCATGCCCTGATCCTCCCTTAAGTGGTACAGCTTAGTGATTCTTATACGCACACTTTTGATAATGCCCCTGCATTACTTCTGCCATTCTAAATGGGAGGCAAGCATTGCAAAGCATATATATATATAATTGTTTGTTTGAGCCCTATATATATATATAGAATCATTAGAATTATCGATTATGAAAAAAATATTTGTTTGAGCCCTATATATATATATATATATATATATAGGGCTCAAACAAATATTATTTTCATAATAAACTATTATTTTCAAGGTCGTTAATATGATTATTTCTACGATAAATAGATTAATCAGTTAGTATAATAAAAGTCATGAATTAGTAAAGATAAAGTTAGCAGAGTACAAAGTGTCATCCTAAATTTGCCAAATTGAAAACCAAAAGTATTCATTTTGTAATGATCCCTGACCAAATATTAGAATTTCTGAAGCATCAGGCAACAAACGTTTGTTAATCGCACTTAATAACCACACAAAATCCTGAAGATTATCAGATTCTACAAATCAATATACACAAGACCGGCCGCACACATGGTATCTGCCCCTACTCATCCTCACCCTTTGGAGTCGGTGTGTGTCGTTCCTGGGAGCTGGCACCATTGCAAACTTTCCCACCCAACGCAAACAAAGTGTGATTTAAAGAGGAGGGAGGGCAGCTTATGGGTGATGTATGTGTATTTTGTTTCAAAGCCTAGAAGTATGATGAATTGTAGGCCAGAGCCACCCGAACAGTACCCTTGTGTGCCATGGCAGAAAGCAAGGACAACAGTGTGCCTGGGAAATGAAAAAAGCCGGGCTCCTTAATCAGGGGAAGTTAAAAGTGGTCTTGACAATATCTCTGTGGTGTTGCCGCACGATAAGCCCTGTCTTGGAGGGATCGGAAATGGGGCACAGTTGAGACATTATTCTGTAGGAAGAATATGAATTTATTGACTAGGCTCCAAATGACAAACATAAAACAAACAAAGTGGGCCGCTTTGAGTGACGGGCACAGGGGGATCCGTTCTTTCAATGTTTATGGAAAAGGTTTCCGTGTTTATTGAACATGTTTTCGCCGCATGAAGTTTACATGTAACTCGATTACAGTCGTGTTATTTGAATTGGTCTCTCTCTCCCTCTCTATGTCGGTCTGTTTGCGTTTCTGTGTGTTTCTCTGTCTGCAAGTTGTGTGTCTGTGTATGTGCATATTTGTATGTGTTCGGTGTGTTTGTATTCCACAATAGTCTGGTCATTTGTTGTTGAAGCTATTAATTTCCTCAAGCCGTCTGCTGCAGTCGCGCAATTCATTTGCTGGTACTCTCGTCCTCTCATTAGACTATGCCTGGTCTGCATGGTGAGGAGAAATATTGACATTGTCAACACACTGCTCATCACCGCTGAACATGCGCCACAGACTTTTTACATATCAGGTGTCAAATGCAGGGTTGGAATCGTGGGCTCATTCAAACCCTGGCGATGTAGCAATTGCAGCTTGGAATTGAACAGATTGTGCCACACTTTGCAGGGAGAGGAGAGAGTGAATGGCCATGGAGCTGAAGCTGACCCAGCCATTCTGATGCGTATGTTGCACAGAATTATTGACTAGCTCTTTAGTCTGTGGCTCCCCGAGGAGCAGGTAATTGTCTCTCTGTGTTTCTGTTTAAACTAACTCCATTTTGGCAGTGCACCGCCTCAAATCAACCATGGAAACCTCAATGATGGAGAACATTTGGTATCCATACCGATCCATACTCAACAGAAAATGTCAACAGTGGAACACAGACCAATAATGGCTATTATCAGACTTGTGTTGATTTCTTTGTAACAAAACAAATCAAAGTAAGAAAACACATATATTTACTTCAGTGTTGATTTTGATATTTAAATCATCACGTTTACCCCACTATATTCGATTTTTGTAGATTTTTGTAAGGCCCCGTTTACACGAGGACGCTTGCGGGTAAAAACGACAAAATATTTTATCGGATGTGCCTTTCGTTTAAATGGTGACAGCGTTTTTCGGGCTTAAAAACGCAAAAATCTGAAACCACCCTCCAGAGTGGAAAACTTGAATACGCTCCGCCGTAGCGTTTCCGTCTACACTGCCAAGACGCAAAACTCTGCTCAGATCTGCTCACGTCACGTACGCGTTTACGTCACATACATGCGCCAGTACAGGGAAATAAACAAACATGTTGGATTATTTCCATGCGTCTGACCTTCAAGCTGCTCTGGCAGCTCTAATAAACTTACAGGAGTCTTTCCACAAAATGTACAGGATATGAACAGATAGTATTACTGAACAGAGAAGGATCTGTAATTACCTCAATCAAACTTTGTGCACAGATAAGAAAAGAAGGAAGATTCTACGAATGCGCTCAGACATGGCGGTGTTGTGTGATAGTGTATCACATCACCACCTAGCCGCCTGGCATGCATACCCAATCGAATTCCACACACTTTTGCGTCACCGTATGCACGCAGATTTCCTCCCGAAAACGCTCGTCTAAACACGGAATAAAAAAGTGAAGACACAACGCCACTTTTGCGTCTTATGTTCAGACCGTCATCATGTAAACGTGGCCTAAGTCTGTAAGGTTGTTTTTTATTTAATGCACCATTTCCGTGTCTTCTACTAAACCTATAATATGGTGGTACCTGATGCATTCTAATTAGTAACAAATCACATCCACCATCCCCGCCTCACCGTATGCACACACGTTTTTAAGTTGATATTAAAACCTGATTTGAAAGAAGACATTTTCAATTTGTAGATGCAAAAAATTTCACTGCTTATCTTTTGATGACATGCATCTAATTTGGAATTAGCATATCCCAGTGAAGTGTACAGTAATTTTTCTTTGATGATTGGTTCGTCTGTAATAGATGGGGGATTGCCTGGTCTCCCTTCTGCCCTCTCGCTCTCTCTCTGTGCTCTCCCCTCTGCTGGAGAATCACACAGCATCTTTGAAGTATGCTTTGACCAGCAGAGCATTGAGAAAGCACTAATATTACCCTGACCTGAAATGAAAGGGATTATGCATCCAAATCCTGCTGCAAAAAGGCTATCTCGATGTACAGGAGACATTTTGTTTTACTTTCTTAGTGTTCGATGTTAGGCGTAATCCTAAAATGTATTCCAAGCGCATTGGACATAACATTTTATTATTTTTTTCTGGGAGAGGTGAGACACAGTGGCAGAGCATCTGTGTTCAGTGGGTTTGTGAAAACCCATCATCAGCCCACGTCCATCCCTCACCTTATGTTCTCCAAAACATCTCTTCTGTGCTATATGGCAAAGATACACAAGAGAGAGAGAGAGAGAGAGAGAGAGAGAGAGAGAGAGAGAGAGAGAGAGAGAGAGAGAGAGATAACAATAGATAGTGTAAGCGAGGGAGGGAAAAGACCATTCTAATTTCACAGCCAAGAGCCACATAGATTGCTTTTGTTTTATTGCGGCTAAAGGTGGCACGAGAACTTTGCAATTATTTGCACAATTAGTTGTAATTATGGTATAAGCATTTATCTTGTGCGCCAATGTGTATTCTTCAAGGGAGAATCGGAGGAATTAATATAGATTGTTTTCTGCAGAAAGTGCTGCTTGTTTGCTTGACGGCAATTAGCCGCTAATACCTGTGAGATCTCCCGCCTGCTCAACCCCGTGCTGTGTTCAGTTCCACAATGATCAGACAATTAATGACGGGTGGAGAGCACTGGCAGGACCACAGTCTCTGCAAGGCACCGTCACAGACACCGCCATACTGCAGTTATTGTTGTTTCGCTATCTTTTTATTGTGGTATTTTTTGGGCCATTGTGAAACATAAACGTTGATGTGAGGTTACATTTGTTTTGCATGCATTATCTCTGGTAGTGGAACTAATGGCAAACAGATGCACCGGCCTACGAAAGGTAGCATCCTCCCCTGCTCCTTCCCTGAGCTTCTTTGCATATGTCACCGCATTACAACAAACAGTTGAACAGTTTGTTCTGAAAGGTTTTACAGATAATTACCGAAATGGCTGGATTATAATGAAGCCATACATCACAGTGCAAATGTTAATCATATGAATTAAATATGTTTTATAATATCTATATATAATACATCATATCTTACTGTGATGTAATTTGCATCACTAATGTAGGGGGATATTTATATATATATATATATACATGAGGATATTTAGTTGTTTTATTGGATAGAAGGCGATTGTGCATCTTAAAGCAGTATGGTAGACAAATTACTTCTGGCTTCTGAACACATTAAGGCTATTTTAATCCCCTAATTGACAGCAAGTGAAAGGAGGCAATTGGACAGTTACAATAGTGATTACCATCCAACAACAATTGCATTTAAAATAAAGGCCTGTGAACACAAATGCTCTTTCTTGATCTGCACTATTAAATGTCCATTGCATTGTAATCATCCATTTTCCATGTTGCCATTTACTTACAGAAACCCACAATTCATTAATTTACGTTTTTTATCCAAACCCAAACAACATTAAACCACTGCATAATCAAAGTACATATAACGCATTGGGTTAACATGATCAACAAAGATAGCCTAATCATTACCTTAACACAACTCACGTTTAAGTAATCTTTTGTTCTATAGTAATTTCGATTTACTTTGTATTCATCTCTGATTCTCAGTTATTTAAAGCAGTATAACCAACCTTAATTTCTTCATTTATTTAAAGTTGATGATTTATTTAAAGTCTTGTTGTTCTGTTTTGCTGTTACCATTGTTGTTCTTGTGTGAGCCTCCGGGTCTAGTATAGGCTGATGTGACATATTTAGCTTTAAACCATAAAAATAAAAAAGACAAATGCGTTTTTGTCTTAAGACTACCTTGCTCACAAAGCTGAGTTTGTATTTAATGTTGCTAAACTGTAATGAAAGCATTAAACATAAAACATGAGTAATGTGAGGGAAAGGCTTTGGTGCCGAGCTTAGTGTACCCTCATTTTCTTGAGAGGTTTTGAAATGAGCAAACACTTAATTTACGGTGTCTGTCCTGTAAAAGCATGGTGGAGAGATAGTGCCCATCGCTCCACAGCTGTGGTCTAGACCTGTCCTGGAGACAGTACACTGTGAAGGTTTCCTGGTTTGTTTATTCCTGTCAATCACTGATCACTTAAGTGTTGTGATGAGCCATTAATATTTTAATGCCACTTATTGTGAATGAGATCTACAACTTAAGAGTACTTACACATGTTCTTACTTCACCTCCTTGCTTTATTTATTTTTTTTCAGAGACATCCATACAGGCGCCATAATGGTTTATATTGAACTTGACCTCTGACCCATGACCTCCTGCATAAGCTTGGTAATCATTTCACTTTTTATTTAATGCATTATGATTGATAAAAAATTTTTTTTGCCATTCTGCCATAACCCCTTCCATGAGCTAACACAGCCTTTATTTAGACCTGTGCTTCTATTTCTTTTCCCCTCTCAGTTTTTCTCATTGTTGACTGGCTTTTATTGTTTTGTTTCCCATTGAAAGTTGGCAGTGCCTCTTGCACAGCATTTATTCATGTATGTTATAATATTTATTGTTTTTGTTCGATTACTTCTGCCATCCCATTATCTTTCCACAGAGGTATTCTGTGGAAATATTTAAAAATTCCCAATTACTTGGTGAAAGTTCCTTATTACGTGAGGATAAACTCTCTCTCTTGATCTTCTTCTTTCTATTTTTCATCCCCTTCAAAGTCGTCTTGAGTGTTTGGGTATTCTCTGCATGGGACAGCCCGAACGGAAACAGAATATAGTGAAACAAAGACTGGGGGAGGAGGGCTGTAAACACACAATGCTCTCTCCTCCTCCGAGCTGCACATCCCACACGCTCCACAGCCTATCGTACAAAGGTGGCTTCCAATGCTGCGAAAACCCCAATCAGTGTTACTCATGGTGGGCGACACCGTGCCGGATCCCATGCTCTCTCCAGCGGACGATGGGCAGTGAGCCTGGCTGGAGATGATTCCAGTGGGCTTACGGGAATGGCAGTCCAGGGTTAAACTCTGCGAGAGCTGGCAGCGTGCGGGGGAGACGAGTCACAAGGTTGCCACCCAGAGCAGTAGACTTGCTTGTCTCAGCAGAGTAAACATCACCCCTCATCTGCACACAGTAATGACTAACAGAGCAGGACGTGCACAGAAACACTCAGCACTGCTTCCTCCCCACCACCGGCCTCCCGCCCGCTGCTCTCCCAGAGTCTGCCCCCCTCGACACAAAGATCTCCTCCCTTATGCAGAATCTGTGGACATGGGTATTAGCAAAGCCTTGTGTGCCCTGTCACCTCTGCTTTGTGTGTCTGGAGTGACAAGGTCACATTTTCAAGGGGGACGATCCATTGTTATGGTCCTCAGTCAATAGTGAACAAAGTGAGTCTGCACCTTTTTACCCCTGCCTAACACGCGTAGACACACACAAATCTGTCAATTGTATTGGTGCTAGTATATCAAAACATAATAGGTAATAGCGAGCGATCCAGCGTACCGTTTGTGTGACGGATTTAGTTTTAATTGGTTGTCATCTCTTACTTGCAACATTAAGGCTTTTAACTGGAGGGAGAGACCGCAAAAATAGCCCTACATTACCGTAACATGGAGCACATTAGTGAACGTAATAAAATCAATGCAAGTTAATGCAATAACAAACCAGCAATCCAATTATTGTCATATTGTTAATAAATATGTTCCTAAATAACATCAGCATTGTTGTTGCACAAAAACAACAATAGATGTGTAATACTAAAACACCAGTCAATCAAATTAACTGGCCCTTCTATGCTGGCCATTCTGAATTATACCAGAGAACATGATGAATATTACATTTTTATGCAAACCCTGTAGTTGTTGTAGTGGAGCACACACTAGTCGCCAAAACCCCATCCATAGTGTTGGTTCCAATTAGGTGTCCACTATGCAGTGCTGCACATGCTGGTGTATACAAACACAGACAAATTTCACTTTAGTTGCACTTTATATGCAGCAATTTTTGGTGAGGCAACATTTTTTCATATGCAGCTTAACAAAGGGATCTTGAACTTTCCATTGTAGCAAGGGCACGGTTGTTTGTTTGAGCATGGTTGGATTTGACGAGGACACTAAGAGAAACAAGCCCAGAGAAGGTCTCCCGGGTTTATGTCCTTACTTCCCAACAAGGTAATGGTCTTCACCTCTTCGCCATTGGGCCCTGTGTGTTTTCCCTTCACCCAAAAACCTAATTGATTTAGATTGAGGAAAAAGGCAGTGGCTGTTAAAGCAGCTGAGCACCCAGCGCTTTGCACAGGGAGCAGCTGAAGACGGAGATTTGTAGGGCTGGGAGTTACTGGAGATGAGTGTTTGCTATGCCGGGTGCTGTGAGAGACAGGGGGAACAGAGGATTATTGTTAGCATACCCAGAAAAGATCATGAATGCCAATGATTCTACAAAGCACAAGGTGGAGATTTACACACTTTTCTGGCCTCCGTTGATGCATGTCAGTACGATCCTGTGCTGCCAGCACGGATGACTTAAGATTGAGAGAAGTTAAGGGTCCCCCCAGAGCAATGATTCAACATCCGATAATGAAGAAATGCTATTTGGGTTAAAGCCACAACCCACATGAGCGGAGCGGAGAAGACGGCAGAAATACAACCCTAGCTGTAAGAATACCAAAAGGCCAGAACGGAAGAAGAGAAATCCAACATGGGATGTTCATCCAAATGGTCTATTTAGTAGATTGGCATAGCACTCCCCAATTACAGCTACTAATGCCAAGTCCATGTAGCCACACAGTTTGCTGAGCCTACCTGTTTCTGTAGAGCAGAGCGTCTTATGCAGGACGCCTCTGACCCAGGCCGGTTGGTCCAGTAAAACCAGGCTGGTTGTTGATGGGTTGTATCACATGTTGTCTCATGCATGTGCAGGGCGGATACAGCGATTGCAGCTGGCACTCCTTGTCCCTTGTTGACCTGTTTTGTTAACTCCACCGCTGTATTTCAGTGCCTGATTAGATGTCACTCAATTAAAAGCACATTTCTGGGGAGAGAGCGGCCTCCCTAGTTGCCATGGATGCCGAGCGAGTGGTAGTGGAAGCGCCTAATGTGTCTCCCGGAGCACCATAATGAAATACCTACGCTGCACCAGCAGAAATACACAGACAGCCCAAACTTTCACACCCAATCAATGAGAGCTGTGTGGCTCGCTTTTTTTCTCCCGCCTTTTCATTGGAAAATTAAAAAGGATGTGTCTCGTAAACCACAGAGGACTTCCATGTTATAGTCAGCTATGAGAAGCAGCAGGATTAATAGATATCCTCTAATATGCCTCATATTGGTGGTCCCCTAGCACCCTGATCAGGTAAGGCCCAGCGAAGCAAAGATCATTTATAAGTGGTTCATTATTTTACCTTCAGATTCCTCTGTCTGGCATTGATTTAATAAACACTGATGTATCTGCTTGTAGAAAATAAGTGCCATTTTTCATTACCTTCATTTGCTATCTTTGTTACCATAGTTATCTGTCCAGCTCCAGCGTTTCGGCAGTTATATATCCCCATGCCTGTGTTGGAATAAACACACAGGGAAATAAAGTGTAAATCTTTGCTGGAAGATATTCCTTTTAATGTTTGCTGAATTATTCTTTCAAAGAAAAGATTGTCTTTTATCTGTCTGCCTCTGTGCCTGCTGATCCGCACACGGGTTTGTAAATTAACACTTTGTTTAATAAAGTTCCGCAAAACAGCTCTTATTATCCGTGAAAGGATTCAACAACGTGTGACATCAACAGTGAGGTACAATAATTAATGATCTATCAATGTTTTGCAATGATTAATGTATTTGTTTTTGCAATTTGATGGGCCCATAAACTGTGTGAAATAGACAATGAGCTATGCAATTTCTCATTCCCTATGGTGAGTAGGAAGCAGCAATGCCAAGGCTGGTTGTAAAAGCAGCCAGAGCAGTGATGAACAGAAGACAGAGATCAGACTCTGTATTATTAAGGTTAACTGCCTGTTAAAATGTGTGCCCTTGACCTACCTCCTCTTCGGTCAGAGAGAGGCTTGTTGTTATTGTTATTTTCTGCTTTAAAAGATTTTATTTTGAAGTGTTAAGGCAGTTTGTGGTCAGATTAGATGTTTTTTGCTGGCACATCAAATCAAAATGAAAATGAAATGGAATGATCAATTTGGGCTGCATTAATCCCGCCTCTTCAGCGGCACCACATCGATTTTCTTGTTTGGCTTCCCTGATAACAAGAATCATTTAAAGGTCACAATTTTATATCTGTCGAAAAGAAAACAGCCATATAGTGAGTAGCCTTTGAGGCTTTGGATTGTCTGAAAAATAGACTTTCTCTCACACCTCAGATGGAACCTATAGAAACCATGAACAAATGGCCTTTTTTAAACTATTTCACAGCAGAAGATGTGTTATCAGAAAAAATCTTCCGGAGGGTAGTTAAGCAAAAAAAGAAAAAATGTGTGTCTCCCTTTAAGGTAATAATTATCACTGGTCTTAATTTTAATATTACTCTCATCCGAGCATACATTTTTAATTCAACAGAGGATTGCAGACTTTGCAAGAACCCTGTGGTGATGCATTTACTTAAAAATAGCTTGGCGCATGCTACCCTGACGGACATAGAAAAATATTACTAATGAGAGTGCAACGCCTGCTTTGAGCCCAGCCTTTGCTGACATGACATTCATATCCCAGATCCGTATCGTTGTCAGGATCAACAGTGTGAGGGACACTTCCAATGAATCTGTGATGGACGGCCTTGTTGCTGTGTAGATGCTTTCATTGGGTTGTTTTTTCCCTCCTAGATTTTGCCATTTCTCTCCATCTTTCTTTATTTGTCTTTGTTTATTTTCCGGCGTGTTTTATTCATTTTCTTCCTTTTCTTATTCCTTTTTTCTTGTCCTGCTTCATCCCCTGCCCCCAATTCATACTTTTTTCCTTGGTTCCTTTCTGTTATTCGGTTGTAAATGTCAGTGTTGGGCCACGGCGCTAGATGGAACACATATGCTATGAATACAATAACTGCTCAGAGATCACAGTGAGATCAGTGGCTCTCCTGGCTTTCACAAACATCCAGCACTGACCTTTCCCCGCCGCAGCTCCGGGATACAGAGGCGTGCGCATCGCGGGCCACCGCCTCCGGCACTTAGGAGTCTAGGAGAGGAGACGTCTTCGGGGAGACGCTGATCAAACGCAGAGCGCACACTGTTATCAAAGCATCTGCACTTCTGTTTGTACAGTTTTGTATGAAAGCCAACAATTATGGTCAGCCTTATTCTGTCTTTACTTTAGTTTGGGAGTGCTTACGCAACATCGACACGTACACAGTAAATGAAAGAGAAAACACGATTGACATGATGAACACAAGTTCAGTTGTAAGCATTTAGGTTTTTCTTTTATTTTTGCTCTATAGACATTACATTCGCAAAACATCCAAAGCACAGGAACATCCAGTCTGACACTGCCCAAAAAAACGAAGTGGAAACTTTCTCTAAGAGTTCAAGGAAATCCTAGGTTTATATTGTTCGTTAGCAGCTGACAACAGAACCATATCCCCTGTGTCCATTACAGCAGCGGTATATTGGAGCCTTATGAATACTATATGAGGGGAGTTGAGTGATGTGTGTTGTGCTCTGTTCGCTGACTGAGACAAGGCCTCACTAGTGAGGGAATGGAGCCCCAAATAGAGTGCGAGGGGAGCCCACAGAGTCACGGGGACAAGAGGATGAGCGGCTGGCTCCTCCACTTTGCCTCGCCGGGGTCAATATAAAACCTCATTACTGGGGTGTCATAGAACATTTGTGCACTTTCTGCTCCATCTAGCAGCAATTTTGCTGGATAAGCACTGCTCTCGTTTGGCCCGTTTAAAGCATTTTCGCTAAAGTAAGGCCTGCAAACAGGAAGCCTGGCAGCCCTCATCTTTCTAACACTGCTCCATATATGTGCCACGTCATGGCGCAGTTGGTTGAGTGTGTGTGGTTGTGTAGTCTGTCTGTCTGGTATTAGCGTGACGCAAAGGCAGAGGGGTACTTTCTCCACATATAGACATCGGCCTGACACCGAGTGTGAACCTGGCATTCATCTTCTAATAACCTAGTTACCATGCTGCAGTGCCAGCTCCCCTATATCAGTCTCACCTCCAGCAGCCTGACAACGCGCTGCAACCTCCAACCTGCCACAGTTTAATTTACTCCCTTTCTTTTGTATGTCCTCCTCAACATGATAGACCTTCTCAGGGGGGAAAACAAGATTGTTTCTGCCGGTCCGTCTGGAAAGTGCTGAGAACGGGAGGGCGGGCATCGCACATGATGTAAGGATGTGTGCTTTGATTTTGTCGTTGTTATTTTCTCTCTCCTGCTGGGCAGGAGGGACATGCTTATATGTAGGCCTCCTTGCAAAAGACGCCCACCCAATTGGCCACTGTGATTGGAGGGGAATCAAAAATAATCAGGAAGAACTATGTTCTTATAAAGCTGCTATTTACATGACGTGTGTCGCTAATGAAACATATATACTGTATATATATATATAAATATATTTTGTGTGTGTAAATATTTATATATATTTATTACTTACACACTGGACATAATATCTTGAAAACAAAGATCGTGAATAAAACATGATCGGATAAAAGCGATACATGCAGAAAATAGTGGAAAGGTCAGTAAAAATCCCAACCATAATTACTGGTGGCGAATTTGCCAGGAACGCACTAATTAAACCACAGACAAATCTCCGCTCCCCCCACCCCCACCACCACCACCGCCCCCACCACCATCCCCCTTGCTCCACCATAAGCCTGCATATTAATCATTGGGAAACGGGAAGAGGGCTAGCTTATCTGTTGCCCTTTTTTATTTTCTCAATTCACTGTAAACACAAACACATAAGCACATACACTCACTCTTTCCCTATCTCTTTCTCCCACACACACACACGGACACACACACACACACACACGTACACACGCATACACACACACACACACACACACACACACACACACACACACATACACACGTACAAACACAGACACATACACACACACACACCTAGACACAAACGTACTGAGTAATTGCAAATACAAGCAAACGGCTCAATGAAGAAACGAAGGAAGGACCACCAAGTATTCTTGGAGGTCTGATGTGAAAGTGATGTGCAAGTGGCTCCTGGTTCACCACCACTGAGCTTCTGTCTATTGGAGGCTGCTGGGAGGGAGGTCTTTTCAACATGGGGCCTCACAGGGACAAGTGTTGTTGAGTTGAGCTGTTTGATGCAGCCCCACATGCACTGTAGGTAAGTCTGGATCTCACTGTGCCTCGCCTGCTGTGCCCCTGTGGGTGTGGGTGTGCGTGCGTGTGTGTGTGTGTGTGTGTGTGTGTGATTGGCATGCTGTTCACCACCAGTTGAGTGTCTGTGGGTGTCTATCTTGTTAGTGCTGGATGGCGGTTGATCTGAGTGTTGCCCCTTTATGACATTCAGTTGACAGAGCAGTGCCTGTGCTCACCAGAGGGGGGTGGGGAGGAATCCAATATAGAAAAAACAACAACATTAACCTGCAGATCGTAGGATCAACATGGAGCAGGCCGGATGTTTGTTTACCTTGAGACACGATGGCCTTAAAGATATATGTAGGCCGTTTTCATCTAAAAGATGAAAATAATGTTTGGGAAAAGTCCTTCTGACCTTGAGTACAAAGAGTGATTGTTGATGTGATTCGATAAGAGGCGCGTCGTCAGATTGCATTGTGTGTCTGTGTCCACGTGTTTACTCCTTTCATTTTATTGCTCGGCTGCTCCTGACAACCAGGCTTTGGAAAATGAGTTGATCCCCGGCAGCTAAACAGCTAACTGTACACAACCCCAGGCGCTGAATGATAAATGGCGAACGTGCTGGATCCATAGCCCCGGCTACTTTTCAGCCGCTTGTTCACATTCCCGCTAAAAGTGTTTTCCACTAAGAGTGAAGCAAAAAGCACTGTTGGATATATCAATACTCTTGCTGAAAGAGTCCCTGCAGTTTTTTTTCCAAATGCTACATACAATTTATTTTTCCTTTTTTGCCAAGGACTATAGTGAACTGCACTGTTGAATGTATTGATCCACTCAGACTTGTTAGAGCTATTAAGGCACACATTTACATCTTTTAATATTCATACACAGATCAGGGTTCACGTCACAGACCGCCCAGCTGATAGGAAAAACACTGTCAACAAAGATTTGCCGTTTTGCATTTATCTCATTAAGTCCAAGGATACCTATCGGAAGATGTGTTTGTCTTTGCCATTTTAGAAACAGAACGCAGCATTTTATTCTAAAACTAGCCAACCTTATGTCAGACAAAAAGTAATGAAAGAAGGTGGGACTTTTATTGTTTTGTTTTTTTGCCGTAAGCTTTGTTTAAGGAATTCCTGGTGCAAATGGTGTGTTATACTGCACCCAATGGCGTGGCCCATAAACTCGAGCCACCAAGTAAATTAGTTTACACACAGCACTGTCTGGATGCGGTGTCTGAGGTACAGGGCTGAGCCTCGTGTTATTTTTGTATGGTGCTGGGCTGTATCACACGGCCCTCCGCTCCCTCGGCCTGCTCTCGGACCTCAGCCCTTGGGCCTCGGTGTGCCTCATAACTGCCCCTCTTGGTGGAGGCCTCCTGACCATGCTGCAGAAGCTAAAGAGAACATGGCCTTGCCTCCACAGTTAATCATAACGCCAACTCACTCTTGCCTGATTGTATTGGCGGCTCCAGGGATCTGCCATAATTGGATCCTTGTAAGTGGGCTGCAGGAGCTAAACAACCAGATTGCTGTTTGTTTATACCTTTTCATATATTAGTAACGTGCCGAGACTTCTCAAGCAGTCTGGGACTTGTCTCACCATGCACCACTCTAATTAGTAATTCATTCTTAACATATGCCTCGATTGTGGCCCTATTCAGTTATTTGTGATTAACTCCACTTTAATTAGAGTCACTGATGCAGACTTGGGCTCTGCATGGACGTGTAGTGGGCACTTTAAAAATACCAGTAGATGGTGTGTGGCCACATGACACAGAGGTGCCCTTGATAGATAGGCAACTTTTTTTGCCAAGTGTTTGTCTGGAATTACAAATTACCGGCGTGCTCGAGGAACAAAAGAACAAAAGAAAAATTAAACAATCAAGATATATCATTTTATTACAACCAAATAAACACAAGAACAATTGAACAATCCCACCAAGTCAATGTAAATTGTGGTGTCATGTTGCCTATGGACCCTGCTTTGTTCCCTATAGACCTTAATATTAGCTTTAAGACCTTGGCACTTATTGGCTTATGCACTGTACAAGTTATCACCAGCTCTCCCCTCTCTGCGATGCGGCCCAAGTCTCTGCCAGCACAACTTAATCAACTGGGACGCCATATTTCTTTTATCAGTTCCGTTGCTGTAATTATTCCCCCTTGGATGGTGGACAGCCCACATGTCACCTTGCGGACTCTGTGTGTGTATCTGTGTGTGTGTGTGTGTGTGTGTGTGTGTGTGTGTGTGTGTGTGTGTGAGTGTGTGTACACACTTGTGTGTATGCGTGGGACTTTTTGTGTAAGTGCGGACGAGTCTTTGGGTGCACTTACGCATTTTTGTCATATTCAAATGTGCCTCAGAACGCAAGATGTCCAATTGCTATCGTGACACGACACTGGAAACTTCTCAAAGTGATCCAAAGATTTTTGTGTGTTAGGACCCCCTCATACCATAAGGCAGTAATTAAAAAGCGACAGCTTTGCCGATTAACTTTCCAAAAGGGTTTTGCAGGGAAACACAGGCAAGGATGAGGGCATTAGTCACATGGCCCAGAGTTCCCCTGCAGATAAAGCTCATTTTCTCTAGCAGTAGGGTAGAGGAAGCGGAAAGCACAGCCCATTTGATTTTGGCCTCAGATGGGGCCCACAGGGGTAGCCAGCGTTTTATTTAAGGTCACTGGGAATAAATGGGATTCGGGGTGGTTCTGGCAGGTTGCAGTGGCCAGGGCCCAGACTGAGCCCTTCCACCCCACCTGCCCCCAGGCACCCTCTCCATCTCTTCCCACTGGAGAGCACTGGTCTTTCCCTGCCTTCCACCCCCCCCCTCTCCTGGTCTGGAGCCCAGGCTAAATATCTCACCACTCTCCCTTCGCCAATACAGTGTCAAAGAGCACGTGTCAAAGGCTAATAGCATGTTAAAATCCCCCTCAGGTGTTCGAAAGGGCAAGTGCAGGAAAACAGATCCTGTAAAAAAAAAGCTAAGTAATTCCATTTAGCTCATTAATGGGAAAAAACGGGGAGATTATGTCAGGAATGTCACTCTCATGCTACATGACACACAGGCTATCCACAAACCCAAGGGTGCATTGCATCCGATGGTCCTCACAGGGAGGGACAATGTCATAAAGCCTGGGGGAATGAGTTGCCTTCACAGTTTAAGGGATTCTCCCAGGTGCAGGCAACATTACGCTGCAAAGATGGATATGGCTGCCATTTAAGCTTATATCAGTGGCTCTGCTTTTGAGGAAACATGGGAGGATGGACTGCCGTCCTGTCACAGCTTGATTCAAAGTGAGAGGGATTGGCGCTCACGGTCTCCAGCCAAGATGCTGTGCAGAGCTGTGAATATGTGAGTGAGTGGGCCGTATGTTGGTTGCTGTGGCTGTTGGTGGTGAGGATAGTGGCAGAGGAACAGGCCCCTCCTCCCCTCGCTACCTTCACACCAACACTCATAAGTGCTGAATGGGGGGCTAACTGGCTAACTGTGTCCCCTTGTATCTGCCAAGTGTTCTGCCTAATCACTTCTCACCATCCCCAACTTGTTAGCTCCAATTAAACGGCTAATTGAAAAAATGGGCAGCTTAGTCATCACTGGATACCCGTTTATTGTGATGCTGGACATGTTGTGTGGATTGTACTTCTATTTCTTTAAGATTAACGTTAATAGTGCTAAAAGCTGAGCATTATCCAGTGTTATTGTAGACATGCTTTACATATTTAATTGCTTATTAAAGCCTTTACCGGCAAAATTAATACACTTTTCCCTGGATGCATTGCACTAATAGCAAGTGCTTGAGTGTTTGCGTCTGACTTCTGGCTTTTCCTACTAAGCCCACACCACAATACAGGGAATTCAACATTGTTATTTTCTTCAAACATATGCATGAAACCGAAGTTGAAATGTGATTATGCAGATTGAGAGAGGAGCCATGGGTACCAACATGTCAGATGTCAGGTATGCATTTGGAGACCCTCGTGGGATGCAGATGATTATCATGGTAATTATTCAGCTTTTTGAACATTCTGTATGCGGAGTGGAACACTGGGAAGCACATCAGCCCAGGGACTGTGTTGGTGTTATAGTCTGCCGCCACAGCCACGAGTGTGCGGGGGGGAAGAGAGAACATTCAGAGGAGGGAGGACGGGAGGACGGGAGGACGGGAGGACGGGGGGGGGTTGGGGGGTGGTCTGGTGGGTGAGGGAGAGAGCCGGGTGTGTCTGCGTTTCAACCGCGCTGAACTCGGTTCAGGGAGTGAGCGCCCCGGTTCATGCTAAATCCCCTTGCCGTACTCTTAACTCTTGCACTTGCCTCCTCTCCAGCACTAAAGAGATTGGACTTGAAGTGGAGCAGGAATCAGTCATCTTTATCTCCCAACTGGGGTGGGGGGGGGAGGGGTGGGAAGAGGGGGAGGCGGATGAGGGGGGGAGGGGGTGGCTTGTGCACTGGGCTTTCCTCCTTTTATAGCATCCTCCATCCTTTTGTTTCCCCCACCCCGTTCTTCACACACTTTTATGCGCTCTGTATTTTCTGAGGTTAGGTTTAATATGCATGATCAATTGTATTCCTGTATTCATGCCCATTATGCGTTGCACTGAGCACCCTCTCCTCCCTGTCCGGCCCCTGCTCTGATCACGGTAAGGTCTTATGGCAGACGTCATTAACCTTGTGACCAGAGGGAGTGGTGCTCGACGGGGCGTCACCCTTTCCCCCTCCTGTACCCTCACACCCATCAAAGTCCATCGTCTTTGGTCCTGCAGATCTCCTCAGCTCCTCACTTGCGTACAGACACACGGAATCAAACACACACTGAAACACGTGAGCACACACAATGCGCCTCTTTCATTGCTGAGGACTTATCTCTACTGATAATAGATAAAAGCTCTTTCTATTAAGTGATCTATCATGCCACAATAACCAGCTTACAGGGAGAGGTCATTTAAAACTCATCATTTTTTATTTCTGTTACTGCTCTTAACTCAACCATAACAACATTCAGGTTGTGCCCAAGTGCTCCTTTATATATACTCCGACTCTGACTTCAAAGTCGTTGATGTTGGACCACTTGACCTGTTTTGATGCTGGGGGGGGAATTCTGGCCTGAATGCTCAGTGTTCCACATCCGCAGCACAGGGACCTTGACCTGCAGAGCTAGCACTGAAGGAATAGAGAGAGGAGGAGGGCCGGGACGTGGGGAACAGACAGTCTAAAAGGGGATGAGTGAGTCTGCCCAGACTCACTCAGAGTGTTCACCTAATGGCTCCACATGCGAAGGAGAGAACGTTCCACCATGAATGGTTAACTAGGGTCGACCTAGGACACGTCAGCCATGTAAACAGGCCAACTGGCCTTCTAACAAGCAGGGCTCCTCCGTTTACCTTCCTCCACGTTGCCCTTGGCTTCCATTATAAATGACGCTGCTTATGGAAAAAAAGTCATACATGCAAAGAATGTATTTAGGAAAACACTGCAGATTAATTACACGCAATCTTGTATCTATTTACCCCTCTTTGCACCGCTGCATATTTTATTATACAACGCTACAATACCATTGTCTCATTGATTGCATTGCATTTTAGAATATACTTAGAATATACTTTGTTCTTTAATATAAAGTACTTATTATTGTGGCTCCGACATCACAGCAAATTGCTGATTGATGATATATAGCCTACGATCCTCAATGTGTACTATAGTATGCTATAGTATAGTATAGTATACCATATACTATAACGGTCCTCTGCCCAATGTAATCGGAGGCTGTCCTTTATTTACCATCATCCATCAGTGATAATGGTAACGTAACCTCTTTCAGGGTATCCTGTATCTCTGTGTGTCGGACACAGCTGCTTCCTGTTGCCTCACCTCTGTGTTAACCTACTGTCTTGGTCAGCAGATTCTCAGAAGCTGATCAGATAATAATAATGATAACAGGACCATCTATCGATTACAATAGGAACCTCATGCTTTCTCTCACACGCGCCGCTCCGGGAAGGTCATAGGCCAGGCTTATCTGGACAGAACGCTCTGGCAAGGTCGTGGTGCCTTGCTCAAGGACATGGAGAGGGCCACATCACAAGGGCCGTCCGCCGTCACTGTTCCTTCCCTCTCCCTCGTCTTGTGTACTGTATTTTGTCTTCTGGGGTACTCAGTTTACTTTTCCCAGTTTTTATCAAACAAAACACATGAATATAATATAAAATAAATATATATTGATTTGTTCAAATGAAATAGAAAGAAACACAGCTCTATGCTGCCTACATTTATTTGTGACTTCTTTGTCGCAGGCTGTAAATCAGAAATGTGAAAACACATTTCTAATATAGTTATTTACTTTGAGGAGTGTTGCATTGAGGCATTTCAGTGACAGCTTTCTATTTTTATTTCCACCGCGTCCCTGTGCTTCATCTAATTTCCCTTTGTTTTGGTGTAAACATTTCTTCCCTTTTTTTGGGCGGTGAAAACTCAATTACTCAGGCCTTCGGAGGGCTCCGTAAAGACGGAGCTACTCCGTATCTGTACTTTTCCCGCCCTCTCCGGAGCAGATAGCCGGCCGAGCCCCTAATGTATTCAGGCCCGGCGTCACTCCCTCTGTTAATCACGTAGAGTGGAGCTAAACGGCCGACATCAGCAGAGCCTGGCGTGGCCTAAAACACATGGGCCTTATTTATCGAGGTGTGTGTTTTTGTTTTCAGAGGCTCACTAATGCATTCAAATGAGGGCGCATCAAGCCAAAGTCACCGCTAGTTGTGTTGGGAACGCGGCCGGCGGCTGGCCCGCTCTTTGTACCCGGTCTCCCATGGCTTCTTATACGCTCACGCCGCCGCCAATTGATCTCATTCAACGCCGGCTTTTCTTTCAGGCATTGTGGCGGCGCCGACCCGCTTTTGACTGAGGGAAAAGAATGGCTTGTCAAGGTCAGAGCCTTTGCGCTAATTAGCGTTCACCGCTAAAGCCGCGGCGGCTGACGCCGATGCCCTTCACCCTGGAGGCCTGGTGGCATTATGTCCATGCATGTGGGTTGTGTTTCTATCATGTTCACCTTGCCCTTTCTTTCCCCAGCCCCATCATCAGATCCCCTCTCTATCACGCCACAGCCCTGAATCAACCAGATCGGGGCAGTCGTTTGTGACAAGCACACAGTTAAAAAGATATAAAAGAGAAGAGGGGGAGGCAATGGTGATGGAGAGAGAGAGAGATAGAGACAGAGAGAGAGGTAAAGATAGATACAAAGAGAGAGAGACCGAGAGAGGGATATAGGGAGATGCAAGGCAAGAGAGAGAGAGAGAGAGATAGAGGTAGATACAGAGAGAGAGAGATGAGATGAGACAGAGAGAGGGGTAAAGATAGATACAAAGAGAGAGAGAGAGAGTGATAAAGCTAGATGCAAGGAGAGAGAGAGAGCGAGGTAGAGGTAGATACAGAGAGAGAGAGAGAGAGAGATAGAGACAGAGGGATAGAGGTAGATGCAAGGAGAGAGAGACAGCGAGGTAGAGGTAGATACAGAGAGAGAGAGAGATAGAGACAGAGAGGGATAGAGGTAGATGCAAGGAGAGAGAGACAGAGGTAGAGGTGGCTACAGAGAGAGAGAGCGAGGTAGAGGTGGCTACAGAGAGAGAGAGAGAGAGGTAGAGAACGAGCTGGGAGGTGGCGGGGAGCGTGAGCATCCCAGTGGGCCTGGTGTGCTTGTTATAGCATGAGATCAGACGTAGCGAGTATAGGGAGACAAAGACAAGGTGAAAGGGAGCCGGAGTGAGTTGGCAGATAAGAGCTTGAAACAAGACATTTGACTGACTAATTACTGTTACACAAAACGCAAAAGGCAAAAGTTCAGTTATATCTTGGGGGGTAATTTTAGGCCCTTCATTTAGGAACAGCAATTTCCTCCAGCTCTTCCTCTGAACTGTATTGCCGCGGAATCATTACACTAATTCATCATCCTTGACTTCTTCATGTTTTCTGCCGCAGTAGTAGTGGAAATTGCCCTTTTAATTGCTAGCCATAGAATTACGGAAAAAAGAAAGTACTTTTAATTTAAAAGTCCTGTTTGTTGATCCTCCAACTTTGCTTACAATTACGCTCAAAGAAGGGTGTTACTTTGACTAGGCTAACTACACACATATGTGGCCTGCATTTAATCCTTTGCAGGCATTCTGTTAATCATTTGGGTTATTTGTAACTATCTGCCTGCTTTGTTTCAGTGTTTCTACACAAAATGATTAATATTGTCACTGTTACGGCCACCCTTTACACCATGACTCCCGGTTCAGTGGCCAGTAACACTGCAGAAAAAATAAACACTGAACCAGAAGTAACGTTTAAATTATTATGACACTTTATTAAATGTAAAGCCTGGGCCAGCTGCGCATTGGGCCGTCGGAGCCAGAGCTTCCTCCTCCTATGCTAAGTTCCCGACCCCCTAACTAACAAAAGAAAACAAGGAAAAGCCTATCCTAACAGCCCTCCATTTAACAAAACCAAAAGAGCTCAGGCAAGTGACTATCAGACGAAGGGCCAGCGGCCAGGAGCTGCTGGTAGTGATAGGGCTTCAACGTCATACTTGGCTAGGAATAATTTTGGTGAATCACATTTAACTGTGCTCCCATGCCCACTGAAATAGTCTCCTATTGTTGTTATTAAACATGGCTCATATGTATTCCACCTCTGTAACACTTTGCTGGTAGCTGTGAAGGAGATATGTTAACAAGTGTGCTCTCCAAGCAGCATCCATATGGATGCCTTCAGCAGCCCGTTCCAGTCAGTGTATGTGTGGTAACCCATAGACAGCCATGACGCTCACCCCCATTAATTTTTTGTTTATTATGTATTTATGCTGTAAGCCCGAGATTTGTAGCGATCACATGCAACTGTTTTGGCATGGATCAGCGCTTAACTTTGGCACACCAACGCCTCTATCACATCCGGAAACTTGGTCTCATCGCGCTGTTCTGTTTTCCTCATCGGCAATACATCCCCCTCTCTCCCCCCCGCCCCCTCTTTTTCCTCCTGATCCTTCATCCTTTATCTTTTTACTTCCTCTCACGTCTTCCCCCTTTAAATCCCCTTCTGCATGCTGTGATGAGCTGCAGTCTTTTTCTGAAAATTTGATCGGTTCACTCATTGGTCAAAGGGCATTTTCAGCTTTATTAGCCAAATCCACTGGCTTAAGGAAATCGGCCTCATCAGATGCACAGCGCCTTCCTCCCTTAACCTATTTTACTCGGCCACATTTATGTGTTGAAGCCTTTTCTTACATTGAGAAAGTCTGTCTCTTTGAACTTGCGGTGACTTTTTGGGGGTATTTGTATTTACTTCTAATTGCTTTTAGTAACGGGTAATAGATTAGCTTTACCGAGCCTTTACATGAGATGAGATGGTGGGAGCCTCTTTCCTTTAGCTGGACCTGATGAAGTCTGTATGTGTTGGATAGCACCGTGGAGGGAAATAATAATGTTCAGCTAATGCAGTGAGGCAGGTTTCCATATTAAACCTATTACAAGAGAGCTCCATCTTGCAAGTGGACACTGTAGTTACACCCTGCATTACTATTAAAAACTTGAGAATGGGTCAAAAGGTCAAAAGTGTATCCAACAGTGTGTTTTCAGTGCCACATTTCACCCATAGAAAGAGTTTGAGGATGGAAGCAATTCACATGGCAATTGTAGACAAACTAAGATCAAGATTAAGTGAGGTACCAAGTTATCCAAAGTAACTTTTAACTCAGGCAAAGTAATTAAGGCTCTTAATATCGGCTAATTACTTTCATTCAGCTAATTCAAAGGCTCTTCATTATGTGGCGAACGTAGCCTCATCTTGCTCAAATCAACGTATCAGGTATTATTTAAAGAGAGCTCCGTACCACAACACACATCATGATTGGAATGGGCTGAAACGAGCAGTTCAGGCAGTAGATTGTGATGCAGCTGCTCAGAATACCGACAGGTCAGAGTTACAGATTTGCGCTTACATAAACATTAACAGCAGCAGCAGTGGCGGAGGCTATCATAGCCAAGTATCTATAACAGTCAAGTACTACTAGGCACATCCTACGTGCGCCCAATACTATGTCACACGCACAAGCACTACTCGGCATCACCGTATCGGCGGACAGCTGAATGTTCCATCAATCTCAGCTGCAAATGAGTGGTGTATTTAAAGGGCTCCACTCACATCTATTGTGCACTTAAGCAACTGCTACCACTGCACTTTTAGCCTCCTCCAAACCGCCTTCACCTGTATAGATCTCTATATACCGGCCACTAAGGACTCCATGCTTGGAATAAAAACACACAGACATTACACAGAAAATAATATTCAAATTTCAAAGTTATGTTTTGTAAAAAAAAAGGATATTTCATTTATAGACATGCAATTTAGTCATTTCTTTTGTACACATAAATCTGAGATTCGGTGTCATGCTGATTTTACAGCACGGAACCAAAGTCCGGGTCTAATTGCTATCTACTCTTTTGGTTGTAAAAAACTACATTTACAGAATGGCCTGGCTCTGGAACAGTTACTGGGCAGATTAGGCCCAGCATGCAAATCTGTTCATGCCAATGGGCAAATATAAGGGAGACAGTTAAAAAAATATATATATAAATGTATGCCATTTTTTTGCCTCTTTAAAACCTGAAACATACTCCAGTGAAAGAAGCACATGTGTACCTCCAGCAGCTCTGCGGTGACAGCCCACAGAGGACCACTGCAGGTGCTTCTAGGGGGACTCTGTAATGAGAGCGCCTCTTGACATGGACTCCTGGAGGAAGAGCCCAAGAGGCCGAACATGACCCATGGTGCCACACTGGTGCAGTGGTGTGGCAGAACCTTTCAATTATTTATTAGTTTCATAGCAACATTATTTTAGTTTAGAGAGCCAGTGAACCCACTGTTTACGCTGGAGTTTGAACCCTATGAGATTTAAGAAAATCGGGGAGATATGTCTAGGATAGAGGGGGGCGTGTGACCACTTTGGGGTATTTCTTTAGTAGCTTGAATGTGAAAGCTTAACCCTCACTCGGGAAATAAACCACTGCTGGGACGGAGCTCCACACATCCACACACATCTTAGCGTTATACTATAGTTGTCCAGGAAGCCTTTCCCTCGCTTGGACGGGATCATCAAATCAATGGCTTTCCAGAACAAACTCCACACACCCGCAATCACCAACAGCGTGGCTTTATACTATAAGTGTTTGAGAAGCTTAACACTCTCTCGGTCAACCCCTGCCTAAGCAGAGCTCCAGACACCTCGTCACCATCTACCCTTCGCCGTGACGTTCATGAGTATACTTGCAGGCACCTCTGCGTCATGAAAGGACCTTTACCTGGAACGTTCACGTAGTGTTTGGAAGAGACTGGCAGAAACATTGGATTTTACACCTGTTTGCTCTCAAATTTGCTCTTGTTTCAGTAACAGGCATAATAATGGAATAGATTACTATGTTCAGGATCATATAAGAAATATTACCACGTTTACAGCAAAATAAATAAAGGTTTTGGGTTCACTGGCTCTTAAGCTGTTCAGCTCCATGCTGAGAAATTAATTTGGTAGCTAAAATGAAAAAGAAATAGGAAGCTTTATGCTTATAAGTTATTTGCAGTACCTTATGCTGAGAATATATGGTGGGAGGATTGAATTGCCCCTACAGGTAAAGAAAAAAGCAGGTTATTACATTACATTACATTACACTATTTAGAAAAAGTAGGATAATAATTGGGAAAAAAATTACCATCCCAGCATCCTCATTTGAGATGATCTATTTAAAAATAAGTTAAATTGCAGTTTTAACTAAAATAGTAGCAAACTAACTAATAGCAAACCATAACATTTGTTTGTGATTTTAATCTTCAAAGAAAATAAAAAAATTATATTTTTTGAGATCTTCATCTGGCCATTTTTACGGTTGTCTGTGATTGAGTTTCTGAAGTACGTTTTAATCTCCTTTTGTTATGTTCTGAAGATGGATATAATTGATACCTTATCCTGATATGATATCACATGATGTGTGCATCATACACACAATTATCACTCCAGAATACACAGCTGTTTGTTTTATGTTGCTAGCTGTATGGCATCATTAATTGATTGAGGTGGCCTGATATGATAGGTTAGGAAATTGAACCTGCAGAGGAAAAGGCATTTGTTTTAAATGAACACAGACTGTCTGGCTCGCTGTTTAAACCCTCTCAGAGGCTTTGGGCAGGTGGGGGAAGAAAGCGCTTATCCGTCTTCATCGTAATATCAAGGTCATGGATGGGTAGCTGAGCTAATCTCCTTCTCCTCATATCTCTTATGGAGCGAGAGAGCTGGCAGGCTTTGCACGCATTAAGCCCTCTCCAGCCAAATACAGAATATGACGTCTGCTCACCACACAAGACAATATGGAGAAAGGAGACACCGAAAATAATATTCCCTCCTATTTAGATACAATGACAAATCTGTGTCTACTGCTTCACACATCCACACCCGGACAACATCTGCTAACTCCGAAAAGAGATAATCTCTGTATATTGTGGTTCTGCGCCCAATCTATATTATGTGCAGCATCTGCCTCATTATGCATGGAAGAAACCATTTTAAGGACATATCTTACTTCCAAGCGGCGGATCCTTATCACCCTATTAAATATCAGATGATGTGATGTCCAAGATCAAAACACGAAAGGTATATAGGAAGGGTGATGGCCAGAAATGGTTGGAACAGGCACAAGGTCTTGTCCTCATTGTTCATTAGTGTCCTGAAATAGTAATTAACAAGGCTTTAAAACACAGCTTTTATAGATCACCTTCTGTCCCCCAATATCATTTTTGTGATGCCTCAGCGGAATACAAAGAGAAGCATTGATGCTAAAGTCTGGCACCCAAACGCCTTGCAGGATCAGTAACTCTCCAATTAGAGTCGTATCTCTCAGTCCAGCGCTCGGCACCAGAGGCCTGAGTGCAGAACCCAAAGCCTGTATTGTCTCTTTGAAAAAGGAACATTTCTTTATAATAAGGCTGTGGCCTAAAGATAAACAGCCTGATTGCACTCGTGTCACTCATAGCTCAGACCCGGGCGTGTAGATGAACAGTGTGCTGTGGCGGGAGGCCTGAAGTCTTGGTACAACAATGAAAAGTGAGGATAGTTTTCATCATAATGTGGGGAAATGAAAGGGACAGAATATTCCTAAAGTTTCAAGGCCTATATCACACACTTCCGTTACAGGGCACAGCGACTCCTTTCATCATGGGCCCCTGCTGCGCCATAAGCACGCCGCCTTCTCAAAATTCACAAATATATTTGTCATGTCTAGGGCCAGGTAAATATTATCATCCAACAAGCAAACAAACAGTCTTTGTGTGGCAGATAAAGGCAAAGCGTGTGCTGAGGTTAATGGGACGGGGCTATTAGCATTGTCACTCAGTCTGCCAGGGCTGACAGTGGAGCTCAGTCTGAGGGCCTCCTTCCCTCGTCCACCTGCTTATCACCCAGATAAATTAACTCTGGCAGGCGGGTGGTAAGGTGGGGTGCAGATTCACACCTATCAGAAGACAGGAGCACCGGGCACAGATCATTGCTCTGTTGACTCTAGTTAATAGCATGGGGCCACCGTGTAGTCCCTGACAAGTCTGTCAGATTTCTGTCACAGGTGAGGTCCACCGGATTGACACATGGGGCAAAAGAGTAAACTCTTGATAATTAAAAAAAAAAATGCTCATGTTTGTTACCAGTGAGGATGACCTCGACGTACAAGCCTTTCCTTTTTAACCACCTTTAAACGCCAGTGTGTCGGTTTCAAAGATGAGAAGAGTCTTGGATGTTTTGGATGTACAATGTCATGAAACGTGAGCTGTAGAGGAACTGTGACATATAATAGTTCCCCTATGATCAGAGTGCTTCTTTGTACAACATGCAATCTCAGAGCTATGTTTTTAAATAGCAAGTTCAGCAATATAATGCTGCTGGGTTGGATATACATTTATTTATTTGTGGATTCTGAGGCATGTCGTAAAAGGTCTTTGCTAACCTACATTATTTTGAACCAATTAGCTTGAAGATCCTTCTTTATTAAATGAACTTCAAAATGCAACAAGGGACGTGTTCTGGTAATGGTTCATAGGGGGGGGGGGGGGATTGTATACATTGTTTTTGTTGTGTTTATTTATTTATTTTCCACCCATTGCACTTTAAACGAGGAATATGTTAAACAGAACATTCAGTTGGGCTTAATGGACCTGGTTTGCCTTGTGGAGGCTCTCTGTTGAACTGGATGCTCATTAAAGAGTACAATGCTTTACTTCTAAAGTTGATTAAAACATTTCTTCAAATGTAATGTGATTAGGGTTGGGCTAAATGGTGGATTGAATAGAGGGACATTCCACAGCCTTACTGTGTACTCTTGGCAAGTTTAGAAATGAAATGATCTTGGGTAAAGTGTGACGTTGGCCGGCACCCAGAGCACATGACTGGAACGGCAAAGATTAGGGGCATGGCTAAAAGGGAAGGGTAATTGAATTCCAGGGATCCTGACGTATATTACATTGCACCGAGAGACAAGAGAAAGCTTTTCGGCCCGATGAGAGAACGACGAGGGTAGAGAGAGGTGAGTCTTTTCACCACCGCCCTCTCCCCCTTTGCTAGTGCCACTCTCAGCAAATGCGGGACCCACTGCTGTGTTAACAGTTTCTGTTCTCACGGGACGGGAGAGCCCTAACTGTCACCCACCTCCAGTTGGCTGAGGTTGGTGAAACCACTCTGCTGTGTCTTTACTTTATATTAGCAGTTTTGAGACGCCGCCCTGCCAGGAACTCTCTGCTCCACGGCGGAACACACAGCGGAACCGACTTATCCACCGCGGGCAGGCTCTGTAAAAGTCACTATCAAAATGGCTTGCTAATTTCCAGAGAAATAAATACCAGCCCTGAAAAACTCTGAAGGCTAACCTCCAAAGCACGAGGGTTGAGCAAAGTTCACCGAGTCAAGTCAAAGGACTATTCCATTTGGTGAAAGTGAAAATGTCCTTGTTTGTTTAAATAAACCAGTAACAAGGCAGCATAGAACATGCTGTGAAATGGGTTTTTTAAAAAGTATGGGTTCTAAATGTGCTTTGCAGATTGCCAACTCCAGGGAGCTGCCCTTTATACCCTTTAAAAAGCCTTGTACTGCCAGGCACTCTCACAGTAGGAAGAGGATTCGGTTTGGCTCCTTTGTATTTTGATGAGTCCTATGCTTGTTTCTATGAACAACCTCGGCCCTCTGTGAGACTGGATCATAACATAGTTTACAAACACAAAGTAAAGTGGAAAAAAGGTTATTCAGCCTTCAAATGACACACTGCAAGATTCACCAAAGGACAAAATGCAGGCAGATTGAGTGACCCATTATTGTGTAAATGTTCATGTTGTACATGCGGTGTCCTTCTGATGAAGTTGACTATTTTTGTATTTTTGGGCAGAAAGAAAAAAATCTGTCATCCATCAAAATGAAATATGTACCACAAGTCCTATTTGTTTGTTTAGCCGTTGACGGGCTGCATTTGCATAATTACCTTGTACACATAAGTAGGTCGAAAACTTTGGACACTTTACAGCTACCTAGATCCTTTGCACAGTGTTTTGGACAAGAGGATCCCTAGTACATGGTTTGTCTGAAGATGTTTGAGTGTGAAAGAACCCAGAATACAGATTTGTGTTCATCATGGAGATATGCTAATCTGTGGAGCATTTGGATACTCTGGGACTCAGTCAAACCCTGTCTCCACTTTAGCCTTCTGCCAATGCATCTACATCCCTGTGAATTGGCTTTGGCCAAACATCTGACATTGACAGACCTTGAGAAACGGCCTGGATCAATATCTACTGGTAAATGGCAGAGAGGCATCAGGCCGGCTGCTAAGATCGCTCCTCCACACGGCTGAGCTACTACTGTGGCATCTCACAACCTTCAGTCTCATAACAGAAGAAGTAAAGATTGCTATCTGCTGCCTTGGCAAAAGTTTCTCTGCCCTCTTTCTAAAGTTTCCTGGGAGTGAGACAGCGGATTGAGCAGAGTGGATTTTGAGGTGGGTGAGTGAAGCACAGTGGATGAGGGGAGGATATTGAACTCTCTGTGGTGCGTGGTAACAGTCTTTACATTGAAGAGAGTGGAGAGGATCAAAGGGGGGAGGTTTAAAGGGAGGCGGGCGGAGCGCGGGCTGGTGTTCCACAGCCTCCTGTTTTGAGGCATCCAGGTATCTGCAGCGTGTATTGATGTGGCACGCCATTGTGAGTCTCTTTCCCAGCCTTATTTTCCTCATGTCCTGTTGAAGCTAAACGAGGCACGCTTCAAATACACTGATTTATCAAAGACACCCCTTAAATTGTCTCCTCTCCCCCTTCTTCTTTTTCCCCTCACACATCTCGTCTGTTCTTCTGATAAATATTGTGTCTTTCTGGCTGGAGCGCGGTGGAGGTACTTTCAGAGAGCGGCTGGTTAGAAGTAATCCCAGGAAGAGGTCGACATAGGAAAGGCGCTGGTTAGCATTTCTTCATAGGCTCCGCAGAGAATCTGGGGAGTGAAGTCGGATACTATTTTAGCTGCCATTGTGCGCCTTCTCTCACCACACTGCTTTGTGTGACCATGGGGTCTATTAAGGCGCTCAAAGGAGGCTCTTTCAAGGTGTACTACAAATGACTTTGCTCCAGAGTTCCACCTGTGTCCTCCTCTGGCCTGCCAGATAATAAAACCAAGGGCCGACTTGTCACTCAGACCAACCAAATGTGAACCTACTGTCAGTAAGTAAAAAAGAGCCGACCGCTCCCTGACACTTAACAAATGCCTGCTGACACACAGTTCGGTGTCTCCAGTCACCTCAGGGAATTTGATATCCTGACCGCGTTTAAGGGTTGAACTCCTCTCGTAGATATTGCTCATCCTGTCCAGTTTTGCTCAAACAAATTATTACATCCGTCATGCAGAGATCCATACTGTACACCAGCAAATGGCCATGAGTGAACCCCAATTAAGGCCTTCAGTTGTAGGGATTAGCAACTGTATTCTATACACATTGGCACTGTGTCAAGGAAGGATACCAAAATAGCGCTCGGGGTAAACAGGGCCAGTTGAAGATTATAACGCTGGATATAATAAGGCCAGTTTCCGCTCTAATTGTGACACAGAGCCAAAGCCTTGCAATTACACTACAACACGCAGTACTGTAAGCCTGCAGACCAGCGGGGGGGATCAGACAACCTCTACAACTTAAAGCTATAGTATCAGATTATGTCACTATTAATTAGCCTCTCTATG
>NC_140285.1:14020133-14075133 GCF_964030765.1 Micromesistius poutassou
AGTTATTTAAATTAATTAACTTACATTTACATTTTTTAACGAAAAAAAAGTTCTTCATGCCCTTTTGTGGAGATTTATATCCCCTTCTGTAAATAACAAAAAACCTGTGTGATTGCGTGTGTGTGTGCGTGTTTGTGCGTGTGTGTGTGTGTGTGTGTGTGTGTGTGTGTGTGTGTGTGTGTGTGTGTGCGTGTTTGAGCCCCTGGCCAGTTCATCAATGCAAAATGAAATGAAAAGTCATTTTGCTCCCTGGACAGCTGCACGGAGCCTTTCCAAGCCTCTGCGTGCGTGCAGGTGGAAGACTGGCATCCTAATCCTCAAGCCCAAACCTGTGTAATAAAGCACATTCTCAATCAGGACCCATCCCATTTCCTCTAGGCAACACTCAGCACACAGTCCCCCACAATCACCGGTGGTGGGTGAGCTGCGAGAAAGCTAATGAGGACCTTGTCTAGACATGCAGCACCTGCATGCGTAGCCAGGGGCCGGTGGCAGCTCTCCCCGGGCCCCACCGACTCACACACACCGCAGCCTGAGTCGATGGAGGCCCAGCCAGCCCTGAGCCCCTCCAGGAGACCGTCCGGTGACCAGCAGTGTGTTTCGGTCTGAATACTTAGTTGTCGGTCTCCGTGCAGGAGGACGATGGTTGTCCTCTCTATAGGCCCTGGGCAATATCGCCCTGACCTCAAGTCAAGTATCGTAGATTAATTAGCGACAGCAAGCGTTTAATGAAACCGACCGGCCAAGGAGCTGACTGGCTGTGACTAAGTGTGAGTTTGACAACCTCTCGTTCCTCGTGAACTTGGGGATTTTACATTTGCCCATTACGAAACATTAACTGTAATGGATTTGCATACTGAGTGCATCATTTTTTTTATTTCTGAATTAAGATAATCCACTGTTTAGTCATGAATCAGCCGCATACAGTTTTTCAGTGTGTTAACTTCCTCTTGTACAAATGCTCTGTAATCCCACATGCTTACTACAGATACATATGCAGAATAGTCTTGTAAATGTCTTGTTAATAAGCTGAAGACCCCCTGTCACATCCATTACATCACATTAACTTGCAAGTAATTTTACAGTTTCATGCTTTACTTAATGGAGTTTCTTAAGAGTTAAAGAGCAATGAAGTAAAAAAAAAGAAAATGCAGATGTTTTTCCATATTATTTTTTATCCAAGTTGGGTCCAATTGCCAAAACCCCGGGCAAAGTCTTTAATGTCCTCAAATTCAGCCGTGGCTAAATAGGTCCTTATTTTATGTCCGCCATAATTGCTCGGGCTCCAATTATGTTCTCACCACCGTAACAAAGGTGCTCTGATTGAGGGACAGACTGAGAGAGCAGTGAACTGGTGTCCTGGATGTTTTCAGAATCCTGTTCAGGAGACTGGGCCACTTGTGTAAGTGTTTGTTATTCAGGTTTAATTATGTCCACGGGGCCCGGGAAGTATAGGCCAGTCTACCCTGTGCCTCTTTAGCCAAAGCCCCAGCGAACTCGCTTGATGTCTTCCTCTCCTCTCCTCTGCTCTGAATGAGCAATTAAAGGTCATATCAATTAGAGCATGTTGTGGTCTCCGGACTCATTTAAAACAGCTTGCTATAGAAGCAATGTCGGGAGAAATAAGTTCACAAATGCTCCGGTTGTGTACGTATGTGCTTGCCCCGTTTCCCCCGTAACGTGTAAGCTGGATATGTTTCCTGTTAGGCTTAGCTAAATGAGTCTCTTAGCTAAATTATAAAATGAATGAATGTGAGTACTGTTAATGTGTTATAATATTTAACAGTAAAATAAGAGAAGAAACTGAAACCGTAGAACAACCTAGCGCACACATATCATATCTGATTGATGCTTAACATTAACAGTATTACTCGCGACCATTACATTTCAGATTGATGATACTTTTTTTTTTTTTATAGTGTGTGATTAATAGTGTTAATGGCACGTGGTACCTATTGGATATTTGGGATTTGTATTATTCGTATTCACGCAACCCTTATTATGATAATGCAGAAAAAGTCTTCACACACCAACAACAAAAGCCATGTACCTCATCAACATAGCTGTACAAGCATAATCCATTTTTTTTACAGTGGGTTTTTACAGTCAGGCCGCCCTGCTACAGCCTTGGTTTCAGGCGGGGAGCGAAATTCCACTCGGTTAAAAAAGGCTCTCCATTTTCTATTAAATTCTCTCTCCCTCTCCGTACGTGCAAACAACCATTCACACTTTGCCAGAGGAGAGACAAAGCACAGTTCTCATTGATGATCTGTGGATCCTAATGAAGAAGCATGCACACAAAGACATATCGGAGAAGGTGATGCGTGCCGTTGCCATAGTGAGAGCCCCCCCCCCCCCCCCCCCGCGTGCACGCTGAGATTATATTTGTTTGTTTGCAAATGGCACCACTGACAGAGATTCCTCGGCAGTACCGAGTAGTGAGTGGGGGGATCCTGAAGTATGATTAGATGAATTTTAATTCATTCATTTATTCATGGGATTGAATGGATCTCCTGTCTTCTAAGAGACAACAGACCAAACGCCCTTGCTGGTTTCATCATCACTCGCTCTGTAATTTTTTTTTTTCTGCAAAGAAGCGAAACATTTTTTTCATCTCATACAAATAGAAAACAAACAAAGGAAGGCAATATGAGGGGGGTGGGGAGGGGGGGCGGTGCACAAACACGATGGGGTTTGAGGCCGGGGTTTTGCATCAGTAGCCAACATTAATGGTCTGACACAGTTTATAGTTTGTTTACGTTGAAGGCAGAATGTTTGTGCTGACGGCAGGTGGTGTTGGGGCCTCATTTGGTGAAGAATGCTACAATCACAGCAGCTGTAACATGGATGTATATAGTGGTTTATATAGTAGGGGCGGTAGCAGAGGGGCTGGGGGTAGCTTCTGTGGCGGGATAAGCAGTGTGTGACAGCGTGTTTTGATATAAACGAATCAAAAGGCATGAAGGAATAAATCCAACAGAATGAAGATGGTGCTCCATACACCGGTGGCTTTTTATTGCCTATTCATAAACAATGTCATTACGGACAGCGGATCACGAGTGCCTCTGCTTAGTATTATTATAATCAAAATGGCCCTTACTGATGTTAGACGCAGACCACAGCTTTACAACCCTATATTGCCCCTGATAGGTCAATACATCTGCCCGTCATTTATCTTTCCCCTTGGTCTTTTCGTGTGTGTGTGTGTGTGTGTGTGTGTGTGTGTGTGTGTATGTGTGTTTGTGTGTATATATATATAAAACGCAGGGCTTTTATTTATCTAGTTTTGCTTAGAAAGTGTCATTTCAATCCTGGACAAAATGCTGTGCCCTTTTGATTTATGCCCTGTATGTGACTGTGAGGGTGCTGGTGTGAGGAGTGCATGCATATATATATATATATATATATATATCTATACATGTCAGCATGTCTCATACAGTAAATTGGCTGGCCAGGCCGACCCCTCTCATTGTGCTCTCTACGGTGCCCTTGGGTTAGTAAAACCAAGGTCAACATTAAGGCACTAAAGTCACTTTGCTGTGAGCTTTTTTGCATATTATTTATATGCACATAATCAGGAGATGTAGAATAATGGCTGTGAGAGACCCAATGTCCCCCACTCGTTTTTTTTTTACATAAGTGTAGGCGTCAGTCATCTATCTGTGTTAAGGTCCAGCTTGTTCGCTGACAAAATTACACGCTCCAGCACTCCAGCACTGGACGAATGGTCACTCACTCACATAAATTAAGGAAAGTCCGGCGTTTGGGGACAACACGCCCCCAAACGCCCGGTGCCAAACTGCAACAGATCGACTGCATGAAGCAGCCCAAACCAAAACACAACTTTATCACACCTCCTATTGTACAGCACTGCACACTGTTGGATCCAAACTGCTGACTGACTCTCCTTTCCTTTTCTCTCCCATGGGGCGGACCCTCCTCGGCGCTCGTCTTCATCAACAGGTAATTACCGCGTTCTCACTCTGTGTGTCTTGTGTAGGATGCCTTACTGCCTTGCACACTCCAACATACACTGATCCTCTCATCTAAAAATCACAGTGATTCACTCAACCAATAAATAAGCAAAAAAACCAACCTTTGCCCCCACCCCCCCCACTGACCAATCATGTTGGACTGGAGCACAAAGCCCCCGTCTGGTGACTGCATCTGGGAGCTCTTCTGCCGCGTTGCCCTTCACCCCCTGTGCACGGCGCCCCTTTTTCTGGGGACTGTAGTGGAGGGAGAGAAGGGCAAGAGAGCGGTGCTCCAGCAAAACAGTGGCACCGTGAAGAGGTGTCAGGCCCAGAGAGCTGTGAGGTGGATGATGATATGAGCCCATTGGCGCTGTTGTTTCGCTCTCTGCTGAATACTAACAACCGGGCGCCGCCTCGCTCCGTGGTCAGGACCCTGGCAGCCCGATTTGTGTGTGGAGTGGTGGGATAGGGATATTGTATAATAGGAACGGCTCTTAAGCAAGTCGTCGGTGTGTGTGTGTGTGTGTGTGTGTGTGTGTGTGTGTGTGTGTGTGTGTGTGTGTACGTGTGTACGTGTGTGTTTGTGTGGGTGTGGGTGTGCACGTGTGTGAGTGTGTGTGTTTGTATGTGTGCATCTGTGTGAGTGTGTGTGTGTGTGTGTGTGTGTGTGTGTGTGTCCATTTGTGTGTGTGTGTGTGTGTGTGTGTGTGTGTGTCCATTTGTGTGTGTGTGTGTGTGTGTGTGTGTGTGTGTGTCCATTTGTGTGTGTGTGTGTGTGTGTGTGTGTGTGTGTGTCCATGTTTGCGTGTGTGTGTGCTTGGGCATGCGTGACAGAGCAAGCCTTGCTAGCTTTGCTGTACCACCCGGAAAGTCCTACCATCGCTGTACTGTTTGTTAGCAAGAGTGTAGTCCTGTTAATTTTGCATTACAATGATTAATATCACCAGCACAGTTTCACAGAAAAGTATTAAAGAAGTTTTTCAACGTGTTCAATATGGGGTTTAGGTTCGTTGTGGTGCTAATGCCAAAGATGTCATTGTTGGCTTGAGTACAAACGTGTCTTTCAAGGCATATGATGGTGGGGATGCTTGCAACCCGATATGAGCTCAATGAATGATCCCCTCTTTGTCTCACTGTGTGCTACAAGATGAACACGTCAGATCATTAGAGGCCGCCCACTTCTTTGGTTCCCTCTCATGGTCACACCCCTCCGTCTGTTGTGAACAACATGCAATCTTTACTGGCACTCATAACTCAATAGGTTTCCTCAACTGCTATAATGAAACGCAATTATAATAAACAACTCCACAATCTGTGTAGTCGTTGCCCTCGACCAGGAAAGGGTTTGTCAAGTTTCCCTTGGATTATTTCTGTCCTGACAAACAACCTGTTTGACGTTTGACAGCAGCATTTGTTTACGAAGTTTGGTACTCTTGGCAAAGAGCAGTGTAAACAAGAACTGTACCAAATAAAGAATGCTACAAAACAGAAACATAGGCCATGAATAACACAAAATCTACCAAAATGGAGGCGGAAAACTCTCCCCACAATCATCATCATAAATAATTGACTGATACGCTTACTGTTGACTTGACCCATGAAATCTTCTCCATCACAGTGTGATGCTCTGTTTAAGCCGCTCTGCGTCCAGAGTTTGGGTGCTTGTCTTTCTGCATCACATTATATTTCAAGTGTATTCGGCAAGTTTTTCCATGTGAGTATCTCTCTCTCTCGCTCTCTCTCTCTCTCTCTCTCGCTCTCTCTCTCTCTTTCTCTTTCTCTTTCTCTCTCTCTTTCGCTCTCTCTTTTTCTCTCTCTCTTTCTCTCTCCTTTAACTCTCTCTCTCTTCCCCTCTCTTTTAACTATCTCTCTCTCTCGCTCTCTCTCTCTCTCTCTCTCTCTCTCTCTCTCTCTCTCTCTCTCTCTCTCTCTCTCTCTCTCTCTCGCTCTCTCTCTCTAGTTTCCACTAGTTTCAAAGTGAGTGGGACCTGGAGAGGCTGCTCCTGGCGAGGGTGTAGCAAAAGGTTTTCTCTTGCAGTGCACGAGTGAGGGAGACAGATGGAGCATGCCAGACACCAGTTTGTGGATTTATCCAGATTTATGATGGGAGGGTCCAATGGAGGGGAGGGGGAGGGAGGGCGGAGCAGGGACTCAGGAAAGGAGGCAAGACTGTGGGAGAGCAAAGGGCCAACTTTTACTGCAGTTTTCTAAAGAGCAGTGGAAAGGGGGCCCCAGAGCAGCAGAGTAGTTGAATTGATGGGGTGTTGTTTTATTTGTTTTTGTTTTTTAGTACGTTGCTCTGTGTTATTGTTTTGTCGTCTAGCGAGGAGCGCGTCCTTGTCTTCACATTGAACTCCACTTCATCCCTCCCAGGACCCAGAGCTGTCTTTCACGTTGCCTGATTGGCATCTGCTGAGTCTTCCTCAACACAAAGGCATATTTTCTTCTCTTTCTCACTTTCATTTGGGTTCTCTGGTCCCTGTATTAATATTCAACACTCCTTTTTCCTTTTTTGTCTGTTTATAGTTGAGTTGCTGAAACACGAGAATAAACACAGCAAATCTGACAAACATCAATGGCTGTCAAGATAAGAAATGCCTGTATTTATATTACATATATAACCGTTGAAAAAATATAAAGATAAATGAATAAAATAAAATGGCACAGTCAGGGAGATGGAAGGAAGTTAATGAGGAGATAAAGGATTGGGGCAGATGTAATATTTCATAAGTCATACGCCTTTGATAATGTGCTTTCATTCAACAAGGTATAGATGTTTGCAAAGATTTAAGGTAGCATCCTGGGGAGATGAGACGGTTCATATCCCATTGTTAAGGCATGGCTATTATACTAGACTAAGACTACATTTCTGATAATAATAGGGTAAAATAAAAATGTATACAATTTATATGCCTTAACAGTATTTGCGCTGATGGACTCAAACTTGCAATGACAAGGAAGACGTGGATGAGACGTAACTATGGCCTGTGGATAATTGATTTTTATTTATGTTCAACAGTTTCCCCATTGGTCGTGTGGACCAATGAGTTTCTGACAAATGATACCTTTCATTCTTCCACCCATCAGTTGAGAATACATGTGGTTTGTTGGATTGGTGCGAATAAATCAATTTTCAATTGGCTTAAAAAACACTGGACAAGAGCCAGGGCTATCAGCCTGCCATTATTTCACTTGCCTGCTTCACTATCTATATTAACCCTTTACCCTCATGCCCCATCCCCCTTCATATAAACTACCACACACAGAGAAGATCTCTAACACGGAGGTGGATAGAATGTTGCTTTCTTTTCCTGTAATATGAATATATAATATACACCAATATAATATGGTATTTAGCAGGTTGTCTGCCCACACATATCCCATTCATTTGTTTGTGAACATTCAGATTCTGCTCCATTGAGAAGCTATGCAGATGGATAGTGGCGGGACAAACACATTAGACACACAATTAGTAATAGCAATAGCCAAATGTCATGCAGAAAGTAGTAAAAAGCATTGGAAATGTCACTGAAACTAGAATGATTCAGAAATATTGTTGTCCAGGAAGGGAATGCGAGGGAACCGAGGGGGAGGGAAAAGAGAAGAGAGAGCGAGAGACAGACGGACAGGAGGGATGAGGGCCTAAAGGGAGACCCGGTGTGAGTCTCTTGTGCTGCATTAGGAAAGAGCATTTTATCACTTAGCAAAAAAGAGCCATGCCTGAGCCTCCTCTAGAGACTAATATGTGTCCTTTTCAGGGCCTGACCCCTGGTTCAGCCGGTCTCACCAACTCATTTAATAGGCCTTGCCTGACAAGTGCCGTCCGCCACAGTAGCAGTGGGAGGAAAGGGGCTGTGGTTGTTTCAAGGTCAAATTCAAGGGCACTGATGTCTAGAAGGACGATAAGTGCGACTAGGAGGTGGCTTGAGCCCCCACGATCACAACAGCAAGTGGCATCTCCACGGGGAGCAATGCGAAATACGCCCCCCCCCCCCCCCCCCCCCCCCCCCCCCCCCCCCCCCCCCCCCCCCCCCCCCCCCCCCCTCCCACACACACACCTCCTGAGTAAAAAAACAAAACAAAGGGAACAAAAAGTAAAGTGAATTGTGAGGAAGGTTGAGATGCAGAGCAATGGGACCTGGCAGCTTCTCAGGGTTGTGGGACGCCTCTCCTTCCTCAAAAGCATGATTAATATACTGACTGCCATACCGCTGTCACGGCGTGGCCCAAACCATCAGGGACGGGGTGTACGGCGCGCCTTGAACGAGCGCGAGAGGAAACAAATCACCTCATCCTCAATTATAGCATGTGGATACCCAAGAGTATGGCAGCTAAATAAATTAACCGGCAAACAAATAAATGACACACTCATCAGAGGGTGCAAAGGGAGGGGGAAGACGGCGTGAACGACAAAGTGTAGATAGTTCCTCATTTGGCTTGCATCAAAAGTTTTGCGCGACATTGTTCTGCGCCGCTTCTTGTTGTTTGTTGTTGTTTCTTTTGAGTTTTTTTTTCCCTCCCTTCAATGTGTGCCTCCATTCTTTTGATTCCGTTCGTGCAATGCAATTATGACAATCACAATCTGCATGATCGCAAACAAGAGAGTGAGGGGAGGCTACTGTAGAAGGGAAAACAAAGCATTGATGAGAGGAAAGGAATGTTAATTACAAATCTCGTTTGAGGCTAGTCAGATCCTTAACAACCTTTGGTGACAACATGCAGCTAAAGGTGATTAAAGGGCTTGTTTAGGCACGGCCCACGCCGTACATCCTCGTTACGTGAGGAGGACGATGCCGGGGCTCTGTGCTGAGGAGCCGCGGTTCTCTCTAGAGGCCCACGGAGCAGGGCTGCTGCACAGAGCAACTTGATGACCAGATCCCTCTCTGTCACAGCACCCCCCTGTGGCCACAGCGGGCATCATGGAGCTCCACCGGGTCCCCGCTATCCAAGTCCATCAGGCCACTTCCTCCCGCTTCTAATTTCCCTTGGCCTCCTTCTCCTCTTCTCCCCCTCCTCCCCCCCATCTCTTCCATATCCACTCTTCCCCCTCTTTAGTTCTTCCACTCCTCTCTGCTCTTATTACAGGGATATTGGCTTTCTCCATGTTGTCTCCTTCACAACACTGGCCTTTTTCAATCCTGCTGCCTCCAAAAAGAAACCTTGCACAACGGCTCCTATCTATTTCCCACTCTCGGTTTCCCTCTCTTTTTCGCTCTCTCTCTCTGGGGACTTTGTAAAAGAGAAGGGAGCAGCCATAAAACATAAAGATGAAAGGAGACTGAAGAAACACACATGCAAACAAATAAGACCTTTCTAAGTAAAGTCGTTTTTTCCATCTGTGTCGCGGCGGGGGGATCGCTGGGAGGGAGACTGCCCTGACACGGGTGCAGTATCAAAGCTAGCCAGGGTCTGTGTGTGTGTGTGTGTGTGTGTGTGTGTGTGTGTGTGTGTGTGTTTGAGGGCGTGCATGCGTGTGTATGTGTGCTCATATGGTAGTCAAAGGGGACTTTGCTTAGGCAGTTAAACATAGCTAAGCACAGTGTTATTTCCTACCCAACGTATCCTACTACACCTGCTTGGTTTTGTAATGTTAAAGGCCTGAGACGGTGTGGTGGATCTACGACGCCTCCCCCCCCTTCCTCTTGTAATTGACTGTGTGTCTTTAGCTCCCCCCCCCCTAGCCCATTACGCTCTGCTGATGGTTGTGACTGTGTGTCTGTAGTCCAGGGGACCCTGTCAGGTCTAATGAGGGTACGCTCCTGGCCATCTCGGTAGACCAGCCTTACTTACAGAAAAGCGCTGGCTGAAGGCAGAAGAGATGAAGGCAGGGCTGGAGCATGGAGGTAATTAGGCACGGAGAGGTGGTCAATGACGGGCCACCCCACGCCCCGGGCCTCCAGCCTCCAGCTGCTCAACGGTGTGGCCAGCCCTCACAAAGGAGCTGATGAGGAGGCGAGCTGACCTTCAGGACTGGCACGCTCTTCCTGGGCTGTCCACAAAACCTGCAGGGCCGTGGGGGGGGTTTCACCCTACCCAGTTCCATACACACACACACACACACACACACACACTGATATGCACACACACACACACACAGGCACACAGCCTATTCAAACCACAACAGCCCCCATCTATACAGCTCCTTTTCCCAAAACTCTCCAACGCCTCTGAGTCCCAGAGCTGCTGGTGGTGAACTTGTAGAGTGAGGCTTGAATACAAATCAGCCATGGCCGTTTTGTCTCAACCACTGGTGGAGTGTTCCTGCCCAGCTCTCTCATTCCATTTCTCTATTACCTCCCTTCAGCCTCCAAACTTTTATCCAACCAATATATTCCCCCTTTTTCCCCCTGTTAGCAAATAGCTACGTCAACTTTCTGCCCCTGAATGCGTGTATAGTCCAATACCACGCAGACAGAGAGTAATCACCACCCCGAGTAGCACCAAGATTTATGGCGGCACCATTGGTATTGTTGTTGCTAAAAAGTAAATTCTAATGCACAATCGTGGAATGAATCATTTGATCTTTAGCATGAGATAAGCCGTTGTCAGCTCTGGCTGTGACATGGTGAAATTTATTCCTTGTCTGGTCATAAAATGGGCCACGGGCGGACAACCGCCTCGCCTAGATGGGCCACATAAAGGCCCAGGACCCAATAAAAGGAATGTCACAGGAAGTGCACTGAATGTCATTAATAATAAATCAGAATTGTCTGAAACTGACCCGGCAGTGAGGATGGACAAAGTAGGGGAGACCTCGTCATGTTGCGAGGGCAGCCTCCATTTATGTCAATCACAGGCTCGATTGTGGCCTTTTATTACTTGGAGAAGCAATTAACCTTTCTGAGAGCCGTGTCACTCAAGCAGAGACAAAAGAGCATTTTGGAGATGTCCAACAAGTCCTGGGACAGATGAAATTGATAAGCAAGGTGTTAATGTTTTACCTGTTACAACAAGACTTCAGTTCATCATGCTCTACATATCCACTTCAATGTAGCTTGTTAGTTTCGTCTTAAACATTTATACTTTCCCACCGTGCGCTGCCTCGCAGCTGAAAAGGACGGATAACGCAATAAGATTGGAAGATAGAACTGTGCACTTATTTCATTGAGTGGATTTAGATATTTCCAGTAATGGTAATTACCTGAATTATGCAGACTGGGTCATTCTATTTTTTAACAATTCTCCTCTTGACAATTTTGGTTGCAAGGAATGCGTTTAATATAGCATAACGATAGAGATCTGTTGCGGTACAGCTTCACACACTGCCGGATGCTTAGCTAAGTAGTTTTACTTTCCCAGGAATACATTTCAGAGGGCAGTGTGATCCTCAGGAGCCACGGTCCGGGGGCTCCAGCAGAGCTCTTGAGGGGGGGGTGGTACAAAGAGACATATTGGGATTCATTGGTGTAATCTGAGGCGTTCTCCATTCAGCCAGCTGAAGATGAATTTCATGTGTGAGAGCCCTCTGATCTGTCTCTATCAATAACACAACCATAAACACACGCACGCACAAGACCCGCACGGACAGCACTCAGACAAAACATGCGTATCTGATAGTGTGATGAAACTGCTAACCGTGAGCCTTATATTTATCGTCAATAGGAGGCGGATAGGGATGAAGCCTGGTCCTTACTCTGCTCATGAAAATAGATTCAAAACTAAGCCTTGTGTGACTGTGTGTAAAGTGTGTATGTGCACGGTTCTGTGTGCATGTGACGGGGGGGGGGGGGGGGGAGGGGGAAACTGAGTAAAACCACTACCTGTACAATGCTGCCCGGGTGAATGCTTTACAAATGGTCCAGAGAGGTCAGTGTGGAGCAGCGTTCTGGGCGCTATGTCTCTTAATTGGACAGGTTCCAGAACCTGCGGTTAGCACACCTGCTCCTCTATCTGTTGCTGCACCGGGAGCCACCTCTCCCTAAACCAAAAGAGACCTGCAGGGTGCAAAAGCGTGTGTGTGTGTGTGTGTGTGTGTGTGTGTGTGTGTGTGTGTGTGTGTGTGTGTGTGTGTGTGTGTGTGTGTGTGTGTGTGTGTGTGTGTGTGTGTGTGTGTGTGTGTGTGTCCACGTTTTTGCTGGTTGGTGCAAACTTAAAAACAGACAGCCGAAGGCCATTTAATGTACAAAGCATAAAATAAAAACAGATTATGGCATGATTGCTGTATAGTCCTTCTGTCATTTTCTGCTAATCTTGTTTTGAACTGACTCTGGCTTTAAAAAAAGAAAGAAAAGTGGAAAGCATTTAAATATTGATTTCTTTCCACATGGGAAGAAAGCAATATTTTAGCCCTGGCCTCCGTGCCCTAAGTCTCCATGCCCCTCCCTGGGCGTTTATGGATGTTTTGGCTCCACTATCAGCGCTCCCCCAAACCAGGCTCCACTCTGAGAGATGAACACAGCCAAACCTGTTCCTCCCCTCTCTCCTTTTGGACTAATTATGCAATCCTGCCTCTCTGCTAAAATGGGGGAATAAAGATTCGTTGAATGCTAAATTCAGGCAGGAAATTCAAACACAATCGACGTGCTTCCACATTGTCTTCCCGAAAAGAGGACGGTAGTCAAACAACAGACAGACATTGTTACAAAGGATGTGGCTGTACTCCTGCCAAGTGGTTTGCAGAAACAAAAACTACGGAGGAATATATAGATTATAGGGAAGGTCTTTGAGATCACGGAGAGATTTCAAGCCATGACGTCTCGTCCTATTCTCCCCTCTTCATAATAGATGAGAGCCAGAGTAAGAGAGAGCGGGTAGGAGAGAGAGAATGATTGAGTAAAAGAGAAAGGGAGCACACACTGTGCAGCCTGGTGAGTTCAGGCCCATATTTTGGCATCTGGATGCTCAATATTTTAGGGGCTAGGAGGTTGATGATGTATACTATGCAGAAGTATCTATCTTTGTATATACTGGATATACAGATAGGGGATATAGATAGAGACGGAGACGTATTTACTAATTTTACCTCTGCACGGCTCGGTCATAAGACAGTTACGACACCCCTTTTTAAGATGCATAGAGGGGCAGACTGAGCTAGTGGGCTGACTGAGGCAATTAGGTCTATTATTAGTACGACAGTGGAAGGATTGATGCGCACAATAGTCAGTGTGTAAGCAGAAAGCTGGGTACGTGAAGCAAATTCTAATAGTGAGAATCTCCTAGATTATATGAGCCTTCATTAACATTTTCACACATGGCTGCCTAACAAATGAGAAAAGAGCTCTGGCGCACCGGCAGATTTATCACACACACACGCACACACATACACACCCCCGACACACACACACCCACACACACACACACACACACACACACACACCCCACGCACACACACACACACAGCCGGCCAGACGAGCTAGCCCCTCCCTCTGTTGAACACGGCGGCGCCTCCTCCACCGGTCACCATGGCGCTCGCACACTTACCTCCGACTGGTGAACAATGTGAGCATGTGCAGCCGCGTTATTTACCGTTCCATTCGTTGTCGCATTAGGCGTGTTAGATATGCAATACACCTGGCGGTTGTCTCCGCCGCGTCGTCCCTCCAGACCGACCGGAGGCGAGGCCACTGAACGGCTCGAGGGCTGTGCGGCCTCCAATCAGAGCTCTCCTCTACCACCCGTCGACGGGAACAAGAGGTCTCCATTACGGGATTACCGGAGCCGGGTTCTAAACGTGTCGTTCCCTCACACCCTATAGTTTGCCGTGTGATTGCACCTGGTTAAGTACTGCTACGCGGGCGGGCCCTTTACCTGCGGGCCGGGCCGGCTTCAATTAGCCGTGCTGCAAACAGCCCTGATGTCTAACCAGCCGCTGACTTCAGGAGGAATGCTCCCTGGGATTTTTTTTTTTTCTCCCACAGAGGAGTTCATTAGAATGACAAATAGCACCCTGCCATAAAGTGGGAAACATCAACACGGCAACAACAGAGAGTGTGCGCGTGAATGAAGTGACACGCAGGGAGGGAAATGGATTACACTCCGTTTGATAGTGTGATATCAGCGGTTACAACCCCGCCGCCGTCCTGCCGCATTCTGCTGACTCACTCCTCGTTTTCACCCCCGGTCCCTTCCTCCGCGCACCCGCCGCCGCCGCCGTACCCAGCAACCGCTTTTATTTGTCTTTAGCTTTAGGACTACCATGTTTGAGTTGGCTGATTGGTCAGGAAGATATTCAGAGGTTCTATTTGAAGAGCTCTCGCCAGCTCTCTCTCTATCTCCCTCTCTCTCTCTCTCTCTCTCTCTCCTCTCTCTCTCTCTCTCTCTCTCTCTCTCTCTCTCTCTCTCTCTCTCTCTCTCTCTCTCTCTCTCTCTCTCCCTCTCTCTCTCCATCGCTCCCTCTCGGTCTAATCTCCTCAACCTCAAGAAGAAGATGCAGCGTCGGCAGCGTCTCACTTTGTAAGCGGAGTGGGGAAAGGTCAAACCCACTCCCACTCTGCCCCCTCTCCCCCCTCTCCCCCCTCGTCCCCCCAGGAGGGCCACAGCTCCCTGGTCCTCGCGGTGGGCTCCCTGGCCCCTCGCCAGCACCACGCAGCGTAACAGTAATGAACGTTTTAGAGAACAGCTTAGGTTAGTGCAAGCATGCCTAATGTCCTTAAGACAAAAGGAGATATTGCCGTGGACAGGGCAGATAGAAATCAATTTCCCATTTGCTGCTTTAATTTCGCAGAGATGGGGGCAGAGATTAGGGGGCCGGGGCTACCTGTAAGCCCCATCACTGATGAGCCCTACCTGGGGCGGCAGCACCGGCCCGCCTGACCCCTGCGGCTAATTAAAGTTCTTGGATTGATCCACAAACAACGTGATAAAGATCTGTCCTCCACCACCCTCAGACACACACTGCGATGGTGGCGGCGACTAGCCCATAATGGCCTCATAAAGCTACAGCTGCAGTTTGCTCCTGACAGCTTCCTATCTCCGCCGCAGTCCAGTACATTGCCTTGAGTTTTGACTGCAATTATAGCCGCTCAGGGGTTAATTACGGAGCAAGGCCGGCACTCACACTTTTGTTCTTGTTATGTGTTTCTGTAAGAGTCTGTGTTTATGTACATGAGCACTTGGGTCTTTTAACTGGGCAGCTATTGTATGTTATTTGGATAGGGTTGATGTTTGGGGTGAGTAACAGCAGAAGACTCCCATCTTCAGTGGTTGTGTTTGTGTGTTCGCTCAGCTTTGGATCGAGCCGTTTACCCCCGGTCCCCTGGACAGCTACCGGCTATAATCAGATAAAACTAAACTGCAAACTTGCCAGGTTTTCAAAGTACACTTTAAAAGCCAGGCACTTTACGAACGTATACACATAGCCTACCTCTCTCTCTCTCTTCCCCTCCCTCACACACATGCACAAACACACATGGACGCGCACACACACACAGGCACACATTCCCACCACGACACATACCCACACAACTATCTTCAAAAATGCACCCACACAACCCCACTGTGTGCTTAACTGTCCCCGCCACCCCCCTACCAATGTCCTATGATAAGCCCCAATGTGAAGCATCTGTGCTAAGGTTGCAGCAGCATGCTCGGCGTCATTCACGCACGGAGCCCATGTCCGCTCGCCACTGATTTCTTCAATTTGGGGACGATCAAAATTGTTTAATTACATGGCGATACATTTTGGTGGGAGACGTCAATACAAACATGTATACGTCTACGGGAAATGCACTTGGTGTCATTGGCGAGCCGCTGAAATGACATAATGGCCTGTCTTGTGAGTCATGTGGTGTGCTTTGCTTGGTAGACAGGCACAGCACTGGGGTATTTTTAGAAGCATGCATGTTGCCCTTCCCTTCTCGTACAATGGTTGCCTGCTCCATTGTGGTCCATTTTTAACAAGGGCCTTCTCCCCAGCCCCTCAGAGGAGTTAATTAAAGTGATAGAGGTTGGAGCTGATGAGCCATACCACCCTGACCTTGAGGCTCCGCTTCCCCCGCAACCCCACAATTATACCTGCATAATCAACACACACACCCACACACACACACACACACGCACGCACGCACGCACAAACGCACGCACGCACGCACGCACGCACGCACGCCCACACACACACACACACACACACACACACACACACAAAAACAATCAAAGCCACAGCCATATCCCTCTAAGGAACCGTAACCAGGGTCCCAGCCACAGTCCCATAGCTAGCTCCTCTTTCTCTCCAGCCTTGGTAACTAATCGTTCAGCAGCAACCATACAAGCTACATATGTACCTAGAAATACATACATATAATATGTAATAAATACATACATACATGCATACATTCATGCATGCATAAATGCATACATAAATGCATACATACATACATACATCAGTGTTTCCCACAGGGTTCTGGGAGAATAAGGTCGGTGGACCCCAGATCCTCTCGGGGGTCCAGGGGCGTCATCCCCTGTAAGAAAAATGTGCACTCTTTAGTTAAGTTAAATGCATCAATGTGGTGCTTTTTAAGAGCAAAATGTTCTGATGATTTCTCAAGATTTCTGAAGAACTTTGTGCCCTTTTTTCAATTTCATCATAAACACATTGTATAGATATTATGGTGATGACACGGCAAAAAAAAAAATTCCAATCCCAACAACACTTTACACATGTGGTGGAACCCCGGTACCAGGGTCTAACATACTCCGGGGACATTGTCTCCAGAACATGGGTCCTGGCGATGGACATAGGTCCCAGTGCTGGAGTGGGGCTTGAGGCTGGCGACCTGCAGCTGAAGGCAGTGGACAAGGTCCCTGGTCAGGTCGGGGGTAGTACTTTACAAAAGTACAGGAACCTTGGGGTGGGGCTTGCAGCGCTGAATATCTCTGATTGGTCGAGTACTCTGAGCATTTTATTTCAGCTATTTCAACACCGACCGTTGGTTCCATCCGAAATGCAGTATATCCCACTCAATACTCTTACTCTATCTGCTACATGTATTTATCATTCATCACGATAGCAGGAGGCCCTACTAGCCAATGTGTTCTTGCTCTGCAGTACGTGAATAAATGTTGCTTTTGATATCATGCCAGTACGTAGTTGTAATTCAACAGTCTCTTCTGGATACAAACTTCCTCCGAAAGTGAGATAGCCTACTTTAAGTTTTCGAACAGGGAAACAGCCTAAAAAACTACCGTCTCAAAAGCATGTTTGTATTAGAGAATTCACACTCCCATATTATAATCCCCCTCATCCGCGGACTTCGCTACACTATTTTACACTTGGATTAAAACTCAAACTCCATAATAATTTAATCCTCCAAAAACAATGGATATTTTGATGAAACTACAGAGCATACGTTCGTGTTCACTTTAATGAGGTTGAGGGTTGAATCCATCTGTATTTTTCACTGCTGCGATTGAGTGAAAATGATGCATATTTGCGTGCTAACTGATGTAAATAGTTGACGCGATATAGTTGGTTAGATTTTTTCAGTATTTTTTTGCTTTATTCGTTATGTGCCTGATGTAAAAGGACTTTGATCTGCCTAACCTTCGCAGGTCTTTACACCGCATTGGAAACGCAGACAACAAGGGGCTGAAGGAACGTTTTACTTCCTGAGATTAGAAGTTCTGGGTCATTTTGGTGAAAATGCTGCGATATGGATGAGAAGTGGCAAATTTGTAAAAACATTATTTTCGGATCATCATGAAACTTTGGCAGGCCGCCATAGACTATTTAATGAATAGGAAACACTGATACATAAATACATACATACATACAGACAGGCAGGCAGACAGACCGGCAGAGCTCTTGATATGCTGTTCTCCAGTATATCATCACATTTGGTTTCTGTATGCTGGTATTGTGTACATTGTTATTTTTGAGAATTTTTGTCTATTTTGCTCTGTCTCTGTCTCTCGCCAGCTCTCTCTCTCTCTCACTCTCTCTCTCTCTCTCTTTCTCTTCTTTTTACCTCTCTGTCTTTCTCTCTTTCATTCATTCTCTCTCTCTGTCCCTTTCTCTCTGTCTGTCTCTCTCTCTCTCCAGGTCTGTCCTACACTTCCTCCCACTCTCTCTCCATGGCTGTCGTTGACTCTGTCTCTCTCTCTCTCCGTCTGTCTGCAGTCTGCCGGCACGCTCCCTGTGCAAAGCAGCAGACGACTTGGTATTTGGTGATGTGATGCATGCAAATGATCCGACTGTCATGGCTGCTTATTCTAATATGACAGGGTAGGCTGTTATCTGGTTCACTCTGTATTGGCAACTGGATCTACAGCCACAGGAAGACGGTAGAAGGCCTCCTCTCTATGTGTCTGTGGGTGTAGGGTGTGTGTGTGTGTGTGTGCGTGAGAGTGGGGGAGAAGGGGTGTGTGTTTGCATCTGCATCGCGCAAGTGTGTGTGTGTAGGTGTGCGTTTGCGTGTGTGTATCTGGGAGGGGTGTGTGTGTGTGTTTGCATGTGCACGTGTGTGTGTATTTGTGTTGGAATGTGTGTGTGTGTGTGTGTGTGTGTGTGTGTGTGTGTGTGTGTGTGTGTGTGTGTGTTTTCATGCCTGTGTGTTTGTGTGTATGTTTGCATATGTGTGTGTGTGTGTGTGTGTGCGTCATCATGCCAGTGTGGGTGTGTGTGTGTGTTTGTGTGTGTGTGTGAGAGAGAGATCAAGCTAGACAGTTCAGGACAGAATAGATAGAGACATGCAAGAGAGTGAACAGCCAGGACAAGCAGGAGATGGGATCCAGCCCTTGAGAGAGCAATAGTGAAAGAGTGAGAAACAGACTCACCCTGCCCCTGCCCCAACACACACACACACACACACACGCACACGCACACTCATACTCGTACACGCCTCCAATTCTGCTTTAACAGTGTTAGTACTGTTTAGTAGAGCTGTCAATTTAAAGAACGCCATGCACATATGAATAAAGAGAAAAGGGAAGAAAAAATGTTTTGCTGAGAATGGGATGTCACAGCAGATAACCATCACGAGCTGCTCCATATTTATTATGTGCAACAATTTGACTAACCACAGAATTTAGATTAATAACATTGGGCCCCGGGAAGTAATTTCCTTTTGCGAAAGTGATTTACATGGTGCATCGCAAAGAGAACCGCTCTCACTGGCCTTTTTGTGGCGTCAGCTGAAAATAATGACATTTAAAGAACCCACCAAGGTTAATAGGCTCCCTCTTTGGTATGAACTTTTATTTTTTGTGTTCACGCCCCTGTTCCTCAAGAATCCATCTGTTGTATTCCTCGTCCTAACACTGAAACTCGTGACCTGTTCATCGCTCCCCCATACCTGGGCTATATAACTGGGCCAAGGTACATTTCTTTTAAACACTTTCACCGTCGCTACAGTTTCCCTCCACCAGCGCCACAACGGAAATTTGTGCGATTTTTGGATCATTACCTGAGATATTGGTATAATCACTGCACCATGGTCCAGTTAAGCATGTAATTACATATTCTTTTGGGGAAGAGAATCTCAAAACAAATGTTCCCATGGGTGGCTGCCAACACTATTTATTTAGGTTTTTTCTGTGGTAAAAAGCAAACCACGTGAGTTTTACGATGCCAGAATGCATGAGCCCTGCAGTACTCTTTTGCTCGTCTGTTTAATATCTTCCATCAGTCCGCCCTATTCAAGTTGAGGCGTTGTGCTTCTGTAGATGCTCATGTTGTTCATGCAGTGCTTAGGGCGGTGTTTGATATCAGCTCTGCCCTGAAGGGTGATGGTCGATGGTGGAGGCCTGCAGTCGGGGGTGGGAGGAGTGTGGGTGGGGGGGGGTAGTAGTGGTGGAAGGGTGGAGGGGCTAAAGCTCTCCATCTCCGTCTGCAGAACCTCTGCCCGGGCCCACCCCCAGCATTCTGGATGAATCTATTTTTGATGCAGGGGTTCCTCCCCTTGTCGGCTGGGTGTTTTTAACTAGGAGTGCCTCGCTTCCCGGGCCTGTCGGCGGGATGGGAAAGGTATTGATAAATGATTAACGCTTCAGAAGGTGCACAGAGTTGTAGCCTGCTCTCCTCCGGTGAGCTGCCTTGCTGCTGAATATTTCATTGGCACACAGATGTGCGGCTGTCTGCTGAGCGGCTCACGGCTCCTCAGCTCTCTGTCATTACTGAGTTAGTGGATAGTGATCTACACACGCACACTCTTGACTCCGTCCAATAGAATAGTCGATAGACGAAGAAGAAAGGCACTGTTGTGAACTTATTCCCCTCTACAAACACACACACACACAAACACACACACCCACCGTCGGTTCAGACTTGCTGCCGCGGTGTGACTCGCCTCGGTTCCTGCTCTGCGCCGCACGCTACGCCTCCCTCTTTTACCTGAAGAGCAGGTACGCAGGGCCGCAGCCTCCGGCACATGACCCTCCGTAGGCAGCGGGCACAAAACAAAACTGTGTCATAACAGGATGAGGCGGACGGTGTGTGCGTCCAACCAACCCTTCGCTACAGCAAAAAACTGAGACAGCTCCTTCCTCCTCCTCCTCCTCTGCTGAAGGCCTCCAGTGTTGCATGCTGTTTCCATTCCCCAGGAAGCGTACTGCTGGGCCTGCCCATCTGCAAGTCTGTTTGTGTAACACTGCCACCTCCTGTCTGGGAGCCCTGAGGGGTCGGTAGGCGCACGGCCAGAGCACGGACGAAGCAGGACAGAAAAGGAGAGAGTAAGAAGAGGGAGTGGGAGAGAGGAGAGAGGGTTACAGGGGGAGGAGGACGACCAACGTGACGGACATACTGTAGAACGTGGGATGCTCGGAGGGAAGGAACGAGAGGTAGAACTAAAGAAGCAAAAGGGAGAAGGGGAGGGATGAATGGGGGAGAGGAGGGAGGAGGAGAGGAAGGGAGAGAGATCCTCCAGCCCTGATCAAAGTGCCTCCTCCCTAATCCTCCACATTCAGCAGTCAGTCTGTCTCTTAGCATTTCCAGCCGCCCCCACCTCCTCCCGGCCCAAAAAGAGGAAAAGAAAAACACTTGCGGCTAAACTGCCCGAAGTGTTGCTATTTTTACTTTTTGACGATGGTGAACAGAGGGACCCCCCGCCAAGCGCGTGCACAAGGACTGGGGGAATTAGGAGAACAAAGAGCTGGAGAATTGGAGGAGAGAGGTGTCCGGGTGAAGTTCCACAGACGCCCCACAACACAAGCCAGCTTCACACCGCCTCCCGGATTAACCCAGACCCACAACCACAGCTCTACACAAGCTTTCCCAATACCCCCCTCTAGATGTGGAATAGATTGGCCGATAATTAATGAAATTAACCGTGCTTGAATATAAAAATATTCTTCTAATTTTTTTCTGTGCTGTTATTTGCCGCTGGTGAGCTGCTCGGTGGTCTGATTGATCCTTTAAGCAGAGGTATCTGCAGTAAATGAGCTGCAATAAACAGCATTTAATATGGTAATTTCACAAAATGACAGAATGGGTTAAAGGTCTCTTTGGAGTTGGGCATGATTAGATCTGCTTTCATACCGCACAGTAGGTGTGAAACAATGAGCCGCTTCTTCAATCACCCAGATAACACACACTCTGAAAGAGTAGCATCAATATGCGGCCGGCGTCGTTTGACCTGTTTTGATTGGAGGGAACATGGTAAATGTGTTTTGCTGTAGCGATAATCGCAATTTATAATCCATAATCCAGCAAGCCCTAAAATGGCGTGACCCCTCCAACTCCAGGCGCCGTTTTCGGTTGAAGAAACCCCCCCCCCCCCCCCCCCCACCCTATCACCATGCAGTGCATCCCCTCAAAGCAGCATTCAGAATGGGGTTTCCAGACTGCTGAAGACAATCAGTCCCCCTGGCATATAGTGGAGACAATTATAATGCCAAAGAGTCAATGGGGGAAAAAAGACTGGGCGTGGGATGAATGTATTTTCAGATGGGGGAGGGGGGGGGGGGGGGTGGAGATACGAAGGAAGGGAAGGACGGAAGTGGGGGGGGGTGGTGATGAACGAAGGGAAGGAGGATGAGGGAGGGAGGGAGGGAGGGGGGGGGGGGGGGGAAGGATTGTAAATCAGTAAAGGGAGAGGTGAGGTCAGACGGTAGCAGAGAGCGAGATAGGACAGACTGGGGGAGGGAGGCTGGCCAAGCCATGGTATAGTAAAAGAAAGGGGAGGAGGGTGAGGGAGCAGGGTGAGGTAATGGCATTGATGAATAGCCCCTGGCTGATCAGTGGAAGCCAGGTTGGTGTTTGAAGATTAGATTTTAATACAGCATTTTGACTCCCTCTGCCTGCAAAAATAATCACTGGGGGAAAAAAAACAAATTAGGAATTATTTCACAGAATATGAAGTGATTATCTAGTTTTGCCCTTGACGGGGGTATAGGCCCAGTTTGCCCTGCCATGTTAAGTTAATACAGGACCATACTATGAATTTATAGTGTCATTTCAACATGTTTGAGTACTCTGATATAGCATTTTGTTAGCTAATTTAAGTGCCACTGATACGGCGGGCATGTCAAGTAAATAAGGCACATATTGCCTTCCAGTGAGCCAGGCGTCACAGCAATATTGAAAAAATGTCTGACTGTAATGGTTTGCTCATCTCAGCAAATTATCAAGTTTTTATTAGTGCCCCTTCGAAACATTTTGACAGCTTTAATGGGAACTGAGGACCGACACAAACTGCTAAGAGATACTTTAGCGGCTGGGAAGTTTGAATTCATCTCCTGTTTATGTTTCACTCTGTTTGTAGTGGCGCCACTGCTGTGTGCTCTGTGTTGCCGTCACACGGTGCCGCTAATGGCAGAGGATGCTGTGTGCTGGAGTATTGGGAAATTATTTCATATGAATGGATGCCACTTTGTGTCCACTTTAGAACTACCTATTATCAGCTATTTTACCCCTGTCCGTTCTGTGCTGACAGGCCTAGAATGTATAGGTACTAAAGTATTGATTAAAGGCCGGATCATTTAAGGTACGTGACATGCCTTATTTCGTGCCTCTTAGCTACTTCTGTGTTCGTTTATAAGCGTATGTGTGAACGATGCTATCCAAAGGCAGAGATTCCACTCCTCGCACTCACCATCACAACCACCCCGGCGGCCAGTTGGGGACTAAAATAGTACTCTGTCTGTTGCCAAGGTTACAGCATTGACAACATGACATGGCCATTCATTCTCAATACTGTATCTCGCTGGCCTTCTGTGAGAAAGTGGCTGCTAATCTTAGCCCTCAATCTGCCCGCCTGTCAATGTGAAGAGGGAGGCAGCCGAGGTATGAGATGAAGAGTGCCGTGCTCCTTCCCCGGGCATCCAGCTCCGCCCCCTTACCCTCCCAACACCACCCCTCCACCGTCGTCGTCATCCTCCTCCTCCCGGCCCCCCTCCCCCCACCGTCTCTATCCAAATGTTCACCTTCTCTCTTGGCGACGACTTGTTCCCCGAGCCGGCTGATAAGAGCCGGTGCCCTCCCTGCTCCTGCCAATGTGTGCTGGGTGAAATCAGGGCTGTTTCTATGCACCCCCATGTGTCACTTTTCCATTTTGCAGGTATGAGGCAGTTTGAAGTGGAGAGAGGGGTTGAATGGCAACCGGATGGCAGTCACAATAAAACTGTAATTGAAAGATATGTTATCGTGGCCGACTCCTCTCCGGGTTTCATGCTGGGGAACACGGTATCGGGGAGACACTTCTGCTGAAAAAAAAGAAGAAGAAAGGGGACCTCTTTTAATTAAAAAAATTGTGCTCAAAGGGGGCAGGCAGAAGTTGAAACTGGAGGCATGTTTGGCATGAATAAAACGCCCCTCCTCTTTGTGCGGTGACACTGACAAATAGAGAGCCACGCCTGAGAAAGGGGAGACTTATCTTTAGTGGCTAATGAATTCAGAGTCATGGAGATGAACATGCTCTTTGAGGTTTAGAGGGCTGTAGCTGAAGTCATATTATCTCCCCAACACAAGGTACCCCTGTCCCATAGTGTCTTCCCCGGCACCTGATTGGTTCAGAGAGGGGGGCGTCACGTCTATCCAGGAAAAAACATACAGCCATTAGCTGGAAGGAAGTGTTTTTGTGATGGCATTACATTTGTACCTGCTGGTCAACCTAGCTCACTCCCATTTGGGTCGGCTTGTGTAATAGCCGTTAAAGCACATGGAACAGCTCCTGATAGACAGAGCATTGATTTTTTTGTAATACACACATTGCTAAGGCAAAGCTCTAGTGGCGGTGCTGCCCTAATGTTCTTTCACAGTCAACAGTAGCCCTGGCTCTGAGGACACCTGGAGGCTATCAACTGGCCAACACATGGCTATTTAACCAGTTACTTTGTGCTGAACCTTTGTGTTTTTATGACAGACACAGTTTTCAAGATGTGCACAAACCCATTTCTGCTCAATTGCTCCCAGCGGCAGTCCCAAATAGATTTAGCAATGATACTGTGAGAAGGGAGATTGGGAGCAAGAGTGAGAGAGGAGAGAGAGAGAGACCTAAAGAGGAAAGCAGGAAGGGAGAGTGAAAAGGCATGAACGGAGTGCAAAAAATAGACTGAAAATGAGGCAGAGTGGGATTTTTGCAGTTGAGTTAAGAAAGGCTTTGAATGCAATGGAATCACAGACCTGATCTACCACCAGTTTTAGTTTTATTAGCTGCTTGACAGTGCAGTATAGTGTTAGGATTACAACCATTGGCTGTTTTATTCAGCGTTCCTCGAAGCTACATTTCTATTTGATCAGTCGTAGCAAGCCTCCTCTGAGCTCACACTCTAATGCGCTTCAAAGTTTTGTGCTTCTTTTCAAACTTGACACTTTTATTGTCACTTGCAACGTATCATGAAACAAACATGGTCACAATTAGTGATGATTATCTTGCTCCTTTTTTCCTTGCTCACTTTAACGAGTGATTCCTCTGCTTCACATCTTCAGAGAATGAGGAAGATATTCAAATTGCTTTCCATATTATGCTCAATATTAAAGACAAGCTTCCACTTTGCTCCAACTCCTAATTGAAAGTAAATGTATTGTATCCTCCTGGGCAGTGTTCATCATATGCCTACCTCCTCCCCTGTGTGCTCGTTTATGTTATCTGTGGCTAATTTATGCCACACTTAATTTAGCCTTGATTGTAAATGTCCAGGGTGAGACGGGGGAAGTCTGGTCGTCATTGTGCCTGCACGCGGTCTCACAGGACTTGATGCTTTTGAATATCAACTGTAGGTCTCGAACAAGCACCGTTTTCACGTCAGCTTTTCACCTCTTTAACATCGTGACGATCCCCTCCGTTTGCTTGCCCCGCTTCAATAAGGGAATTGAAGAGAACATATTCAGTGGGATTAACCACCGGAGTGATACCGGACGGCTTTATGGAGAGACAAGGGGCGGCTGTCTGAGGACGCTGTTGACAGGAGACGCTCGGAGCAACAACGGTGCAGCACCCTTCATTACTGGCTAACATGGAAACCACATGGCCGGTATTTGTCACAATTAAACCGGGGCTCGGGTTGGAGTCCAACAAGAGATGCAATAAAGACGATGGCTTATTTAGGATAAACTGCAGAGCTTATGGGTGCTTGGGAGGGGAAACCTCCACACTCCAAATCAAGTTGCCAGAACATATGAGGGGATAAAGTGGCTCTATTAAATTTGTTGACTCCAAAGATCCTCTCCGAGGCATCAACGTATTGCATTTGTTGGCTCTTCCATCCCTGCTAGCCCTCTGCACAGCTGCAAGGATTGAATCAGACAGGGCCTAGATCCTTACCCTTGCATGGGATGAGCACTATTGAATTGCTCGGCTTGTAGAGCCACAGTTCTAACTTCTTTAGACTATATTGAATTTACCATCCTGACCGATCAATAATACTAAGTTTTGCAGGCGGTATTGAACTCTAGCCCCACACGTCTACTTGCTGGTTGGTGTTTCTCCGATTGTTTTGGAATCTGCCTCACAAATATACAGGTTCTGTGTTTTTTACTGAAGACCGTGAAGCAATTGTGAAGACCCGGCAATGAAACACAGCGTTTGCCTGCATAGTCTAGATTAAAAAAAAAATGGAATAGAAATCTATTCCATTCCAGGTTGGGATAGGTGAGGAGATAGGATCAAATTCAGTATATAAGGTTCTATTGAACTGCAAATACAAAAACCAAGACACATTTTATTTAGTGCAATATATTTTTCTGAATGCTTTCGTAACGCTTTTAGGGTCTAACAGGACACCACACACACAAGACGATCCTGTCCTCTGAAAGCCAGAATATGACGCTGCTATGCTCAGAGGGCAGAGGCATGGCTGTACATTGCTGTGGCAGTCGGTGCATTGCGATTCACCATTGGCCCCTTGGGTAATGAAAGGCCTAATAAATAAATCCATCAGAGTGTCTGTGTGTCGCTCCCTGTGTGTATCTGGGATGCAGTGGGTCCCAGACGTGCCCGGTCTCAGGGCACACAGAGGGAAGGCATGCCATCGCTGGCAGTCCTGATGAATGGATGGCACGACGCACCGTGACAAAGACGAATGTGACGGCACCGTCCCGCCGAAGGGAGGCGGCACTCAACTACCGAGGGGGGCGATCATGTGGTACGGTCGGCATCCCCTGCCGGCTTAGCCCAAGTTGGTAAAAGAATGAGGAGTGAGGTTGTATAAGCCAACTTAAAGCCTCGCCCTGTTCCTGTAAAGCCCGGTCCCTTCCCTCACCGACACCCGACGCCCGAGTGCTAAAGTCATAAAATAAAAGACACTGGAAGCTAAATAAATGTTGCTCTCCTCCTTGAAAGTAAAGTCATCGAAAGAACAAACACGTCTGCTTTATTCTAAGCATTTAATAATAGCACTTAGCAACGATAACTGGCTGAAACAACCACAAAGGAAAGTATCAGTAGATCTTTCAGAAACAGGATTGATGCCGTTATCTGAGCTGCGTGGTAAATCGCAGATCGCCCTGAAGTATTTCCCCGGATTCTGTGCTATTATAAGTGGGAAGGAGATTAAAGATTGCAGATCAATATAAATATTTGTTCTATATTAGTGTGGTGGCCTCTGATTATTCTCATGAGTAGGTTTTTGGGGCTGACTGCCTATCAGGTGATTCTCTCTAGTCTATCAGGCCTATTGCTTACTATTCACGTCCCTGCGGGCAGCTATTTACCATCCGAGTACAGGAGGGCTACTATTGTTGTATTTCTTAATGGCTATGAAAGATATCAAACGAGATAGAGATTAATCAATACAAGGGCAGTGCTTCTATTTTTATTAGCACACCATAACTGTTCTTACAATGTGTGCTTTTGTCTTTTATTTGGCCATTCGTGGGGTAGGTATAGTCATGAGTCTGGGGTCAATATACTTTCCTAACTATGGGAACTAAGAGAGCTCCTTCGTTAGAGGGATGGAGTGCGAAAGGCTCACGTCAATGTGAAACTGAGATGATTAAGAGGCTTTTACTGTTAACAGAAAAAAGGATCGGTTTCTATTTCACTGTCCTCTTTTTATGGCCCGGCCTGCTGGACAGGCAGCTGCTTTCGTCTGAACACAGGCAGGACTCGCCTATTAATAGACTATTGAGTACTATTGATCCCTGGCTCACGTGATACATAAGACACAATGAGCCATAGATCCCGGCCCAAAGACGCATCTTTCTTTTCACTTTACCACAATTGCATATGATTACAGGAGTCTTGAGGATCAGTCGGTGGAGGCTGTGCCGCGCATACCCTTGGCCAGAAAACGTGCTGTGCTCTGTGTAAATGCTGACTGCAATTGGGAAACTTTTTTGTCATAAACACAAAAGATCTGGAACAACATGAACACAAAGGAAACATTGTTTGTCCTTGACAGAACAGTGTCCCGCTCACGATTAAATGGATAAGTTCTTCCAGAGCTTAGCTGAAACGTGTCGTTTTGCAACAAAAGGAGACGCTCTGTCTCTCACACCCAAGGTGAGAATAACTCTAAAAGCGTGCTCTACAATTACAGATGAATTAGGGAGATAATGACGAGGGGGAATCGTGGTTATATCAATAACCCTTCTAATGGTCAATTCCAGAACGGCGTATGCTGTGAGCTGGAGCCAGGGTAATGGATAAGGTGCCTGGTTAGCAGAGGCTTACTTGTCGCCCAAACGAGGGAACAAACCTCCAATAGCCAAATTAAAAACTGAATAATAGATGAGGGATGCCTGGATGCCAGTGAGTAGACAGTTGTAATTTCTCCTGTTGGATAAAAACGAGCCAAGGTATGCAATCGAGTTGAGACTTTATAAGGGCGAGGGAAACGGTGAAACGGGAGAGAGAAACACACACCCCCGCCATGACAATCACCTTTCCAACAAGAAAATAAAAGTAGATTTTTCCTTTTTAACAATGATGGCTGCAATAAGTGCAGTCTATAAAGTCTTCAAAACATTGTAAATTCTGCTGTTATTGGTCATGACAGCCAGGCATCACCGCGCCACAGAGCGCCTCTCCTCCCGGGGGTGTTATCCTCTCTGCAGTAGGCAGCCGCGGCGGCCCTGCAACGATAAGGAAACGCTCCACTCTGCTGGAATCACACAGACAGAGTTTATTTTGGCAAAGCGTTACCTCCTGAAAAGCTGTTGAATGCTTAAGAGGGAGACACGTGTGACGGGCCGTCCGTGGGGCATAGCGCTCTATCTGCATTTCAAAGCTGTTGTTTGAAGAACCTCTGTCTGAGAGTTGTACGTTACCCTCGTTTCCCCCACAGGCCTGGCCTGACGTTACCGGGAAGCCCTGGGAACCGCAGACTGGAGTCTTGACTGTTGTCTTGACACCTCATCGACACTACCATTGATTTAGCCAATGAGGCCCGCACAGTTTTGTGAATTCGTTTTTGCAATAAATAGATGGATAATTATATTTGTTGATCAAGCTTTGCTCTGAAGTCTGAGATCAATTGGTCAAAAGAGTGGAGTCTGCTACTGCTGCTGCTGATGCAACGTCGTTGCTCTAAATCTGTATAAGTTTGATGCCTGGTTCTCTGGACTTAGCCAAAGGGGACTAGGGCTTACTCATAATGTGTTTTTTGGCTTCTGCTAGTCCTCCCACACTTCCCTGCAGGAATAAGGCTCACCTGCCACAGGGCTGCTGGTGTTGTTGTTATATGATCAGTAGCATCCAGGAGCTGAATTAATAACGTCTCATCCGAATTGCCTATGGAATCCCAGCACCACTGGCAGTACCAGAGTGACACGGCCGCCCCAGTATCTGATTACTAGCTGGATGGCACAAACTACTGTGGCAGTAGGATTGCCCTCTCCAGCCCCTGCTCGGCTCTGACATTTCCAAACAGGCGGGACTGATAAAGTTTAATTTAAGCCTAGCTGCACAGACCTCCACCTCAAACATGGACGCCTTTCTAAAGGTTCAGGAATGTATTTTTAGTTTTGTATTTAAATGGACCATTTTACATTTTTTGACAACTTCTATGGAAATGCCTATTTGTGGAAAAGAAAACCCTGAAAATACAGTTTATTTATACTTTATTTCATACTTTATTCTAATTGGATGGAAAAGTTCTATAGTACCTAAATAACAATGGAAGCATAAATAGTTTCTTCAAGAGACTTATTTTCCCAGAGCACCAAATAAACACTAATGCCAATAACAACAATAAAATGGTAAAATTAAGTGCAGGTATCTCTGTGCTTAAAATTTTTTTTTTACCTCATCGAGTGTTCCTGCGGTCCACTCTATGTTTTATAGAAAACATATTGAAACAAAACCAAAAAAACATGCCCTGAGCGAGTCTCAGTGAAAAAAACTCACAAGCCACCCTATAACGAACCCGAAATCCATCTTATATTAATTTCAGTGCATTGGTGGAATACACGGATCCAATTTGTTGTTTTCATACACTTAGCTTCCGTAGCATGTCAACAGCATGTCATGCCAAATGGGCCAGTAGCTCATCAAAGTTTCAGTGCCGTTAGGAGGGCCTGGAAGAGGAGCCTTGTAATGGAGAGAGATGCTGAAGAGGGATCTCGAGAGCATGCTGCTGGAGACTGCACGCTGGCTCGCCAGCTCTCGCACACAGATGGACGGCATGTCAGGAGAATTCCACACACACGCGTGCGCACGCTGATCGGAGCCCTAACACCGCCATGTAGGCAGCGGGAGGAAATGGGACTGAACGAGAGGAGGAAGAGCTGGAAAAGAAGTTAATCATTGCGCTAATGCTGCACTTCATCATCGTTTTCCGAGGCCTGCCTGCTCGCCTTTGCTACTAATGTGTTACTGTTTACACAGCGCCCCCCGGCGTCCCGGTTGAGCTAGTGCAGTGTCTGGGACCTGTCCAGCGTTGGCTCATCACTCAATTAAAGTCGCAGGGGCTCAAGTAGAAAAGCATGTTTATGGAACGGGAACAGACAGCACTGCAGGAGGCCTGCTGGGGGTTTTAAAGGTGATTTTCGCGGCACAGTTGAATAGTTCTGGACTGACCTTGGCTGTCTTAGTAGGATGTGTCTTTGGCGCAAAGTGCCCTCTGTGCCTCTCCATGCATGGCCGTGGGTCCTTTGAGGACGTCTATTTATTTTTGCATAGGCCCACATGTGGCGTGCCGTGGCGCAAAGTGTTTGCTCATGGCTCTTCGGAGAGAGAGAGAGACTGTTTTGGTCCGTTTGCGTGTTTCCACGGTGTGTGCAAGGGCCCCGAAGCGTTTGTGTGCATGCATGCGTGGAGGATTGTGCGTGCCGCGCGGCCAGATGAACCGGGGGGGGGGGCCGGCGGTGAAGGTGAGCGGGTTTAACCGCTCTGCTCCCTCAGGGTTCCTGTTCCGCCGACGGTTACAAACAGGATCTTAGGGGGACGCGGTGCGCCGCCGCTTGTGCGTGGCCGTCAGTCTGGCCTCAGAAATATGAGTCTGTCGGCGATGCACATAACTCACAGTCTCCCAGTCCCTGCCCCCTCCCCTCCCCCCCCCTCCCCCCCTCCCCCCCTGGCCTGGCAGGCACTCCCCCTGACCATTACAGCCACCACAGCCCCACAGCCTCTTAAAGCCCACTTTAGTCTCCATCATGAAATACCGTTAAGTGCTGTTCATTGGCCGTCCAATGCACAGACAAATGCACACTCTTCGCTGTGCTATGCTGCTGCTCAGCCCTTTGGGTGTCTGATGGGGAAGTGGGTAATACTGGCTGTTATGGCTTTTGTGTTGTATCGGAATAGCTACACAGCTCTCTGGGAACCCTTGTAATCTGTAAAACCAGGCTGTGGGTGAATGTTAATGGGCATGCCGTCACACACACACACAGCGTTTCAACAGCGCACTTCTTTTAGCTAAGGTGCTGTCTGACCGTTTCACCGTTTGTTGCTTACACAAGACTTACCCAGTACAAAGCTTATATCCGGTGGTATGTACTGTATGTATTAAAGTACAAATGGTAGAGGTCTGTCTACATACAGTATATATGTTTCCGTTTGTCTGTGGGTCAGGATATATAAACATATACACACAAATACACACACACACACAAATACACACACACACACACACACCCGCAGTACATGCTAAGCTGGCCCAACGTAATGCTTAATGGGTGCTTGTCTGTCATCCTCATATGCCCTAACGCAGACAGTCAACTAACTAGGGGTTAGCGATGGCACGCTGCACTGACTCCAGCTTTGGTTCCACATCACCTCCCTCTAATGATGGTAATTAATTGATGAATGAGGTCAAATCGGATATATCCCGGCACGTCTCAATTCAAATACCAGTCCTCGCCCTGTGGCATGGCCGTCCTCACCTCTCCGCCACCCCCATTGAGTTGTTTTCTTAATGCGCACTGCACCACCGTTCCTCGTACTCATCTGCATAAGACCTTGGAATGAATGTTAACGATGTTTAATTAGACAAGACATGGGATGGATGGGTCGGTGGACCCCCCCACACTCCCCCCTCCCTCCTCCCCCACTGTGGAGAGAGAACACAGAGCACACACACACACACACACATGCCTGTCCCTACACCTCTGTCCCGCAGTAAATGGACGGCCTATTAAAGAGTCAAACGGCGCTGCTTAGCGTGACCTTACATGCGCTTGCTACATTTCAACTTTGTGTTCTATACTTCCAATGCCACTAACGACATGACCATGTAGGGCGAGGTTACCTCGTTGGGTTAAGGCTAGACGGCGTCACTTTTTATGAACGCAATGTTATTGTAGCCCATGAAGGAGTGATTACTTACAGACCCTGCATAAAGTTGGAGAACATTTTTTATGTCTGCTAAGATTGGAATCTCAATCTAAATTCCATTCCATCAAATGAATGCGTGCGTGTATGTCCGTCTGGGGAATCAGGTAGAAGAAAGACCTTGGAACGGCCTGAGCGAAAGCCCTGTTTTTTTCAGATGGGATACAGTGAGCCGAATGTGTGCTCACACTCACACAGGCACACACTGTACACGCTGTTCAATGCTCGACGCTTCCTCAGGGCGCAGGCTTATCTACTGGTCACGGCCAAACAGAGACACCTGCACAACTTGTGGATTGGCGGGCTGCCTGGGGTTGGGCATTTAATACAGCGCTGTAAGGTGCCAGGGCTGAAGGCAGACCAGGCTAGTCTCGACAGAGGCATCACACAGACCAGATTAAGATCAATGGCTTCTCAAAGGCTGCCGTATAAAACAGTAAATGAAAGACGTGTCTGAGGAAGGCACGGTAAACACGCCTTGATGACGTCAGCAAAAAGGGAAATCTGTTTGTTCTCTTTAAAGCCTGGAACCCAATGAGGAACAAACAAACATCCACACTGGCTGCTTGTTGTACTTTGTTTTGCAGACGCCACTGTGTTGCATGCCCACTCTTAATTAATTTGGCGAGGGGGAAGAAGGAGCGTTTGTCACCCTTGCTCTCGCCTGTTAGTCCTATTTGTCTCCCGGTGACCTTTGATTTCACACTGCATTGGTTTTCTCCCGTTATGGACAAGAGGCGGTTTTTGCTGACAACAGAGGAAACCTTATCTTTTAAATAAGTAATTCCTCCAACTGCTCGGCTGGTTCGGCGAGAAGCGAAATATTGGGATTGCTGAAAAGGCAACCAGAGAAACCCACTAAAGAAAAGGCCTGTTCTACAACACAGCATCCCTCAACTGATTCTCATTACAAAAAAAAACCCACTGTATAGTTTTAAAGCCTCGATACATGATAGTCCCTGCTGGAATACGCCTCTGCTTCCGCCTGTAGTAAGGATTAAATAATAATTACTGTATAGGATGTGTTGTATATCATCCTGCATCAGACAGGGAGGGCTATTGTGCTGCTCATTTTGTTCACAGAGCCCCCGTCGGAGGGGCTCTCTGAGCGCTCAGCCCGGTGTCTCCCCCGCCTCGGATGCAGGCGCCACACAGGGACATGCAGGTTTACCACAGGTGTCCTGTACCGGGGTTTAGCCCGGGACACAATAGACCTGGCCAGGCCTTTCTGGCAGCAGCTGGGACCAGGGGCTTTGGGTTATTTTGGGGAAGTGGCCGCTGATTGGTGCGATGGAGTTGCCGGTAGGTGGGACGGATGGAGGCATTTCAGAGGGATGGATGTGCTGGCACCTGGCACTGGGGGTTCTGGCTGAGTGGGGGAACGGTCTCCGGTAACGTTGATGCATAGCCTTGAATTATATTACGCCTTGGCAGCTGCTTACCCCCAGATTCATCTCAGCAGCCATTGAGTTATTTATTTATTTCAACAATTTGTCAAAAGCGTTCCCTTGCAAATGAAAAAAAAAAGAAAAAGAAACAAATATGAAACATAACAGGATAAAAAAAAATGAGGCCAATTTGAGGCGTTTTTCGTGACTGGGCGCCTTGTGAGCGGAGAAAGCGCTGAGACCACATGCAAAGCTATACTTGTACGATTTTGATGGAGCGCTTTCTTTCTGCCCAGATTTAATTTCCAAGGAAAAGAAAAGGCTTGCACATACACAAGTACAATAGGATTGTCTCTGAGCTCCGCCGGAGCACCTGTCTGCTAACCTAGGGGGACGAATTCTATGGCTGTCGTGGTGATGTGCCCGCTCCGCCTATGGGAAATCCAAGTACTGCTTTCGGCCCTTTGTCTCAACTTTGACACCACCACTCGGACACCATTGTTCAGAATGGAAAGGCCTATTCACATCGCGCCCTGGGAACAAATTGAATCTGGTTGACAATTAATAGCCATGTGGCATGTTTAATTAAGAGCTTGTAGCTAGTGAGCAACGTGAAAGAGATAAACAGAGAAGAGTTGCAGGGGGGGGCTAGACTGGGTGCACAAAAGACACCCCCATTGGCCTGTCTGTCTGATCGATCCCACCCGTCTGGAGAGAGGAGGCCCCAAGAAAGAGCAGCCTCCGCCACACCGACTCTTTCCATGGGGCTGAGATCTTAAAGGGATAGCACACGCCAGGTAGACACCGGTAGACACTGTTGGTGGACCATATATCACTGCCCTCCTCGCTGACGGAACAAGAGAAGCAGTTGGAGCTGAGAGACGGCTACACGGCTACTCCATAACGTTAGAGCATCGTTTTGATGGCATTGACCTTGAACGTGTCGGTGATTAATATTTTTTAGTGGTTATTGATGGTAGCGTTAAATGACTATTTAAATCTTACTTAGCTGGCGTCCCGCTACTGGGGAAGGGTAAACGTTGAGACAGACGGATCATTCTGACTGAAGGCTGCTGTGACCTTCACAGTCCCACATTCCAGTTATTGTAACATGAACACACAGTGGCAGCGGGCCAGGCTGAGACAGGCTGAGACAGAGGGAAGTAGAGGGAGCAATAGAGGGATAGAGACGCTTCTGACAGCATGTCTGATCGCTCACAAATGGCAACCATGGCCAGCCAAGGCGCTGGACAAATAGCCTCTCAGACACACACACACACACACTCTGATACAAACAAACACACACTCCTATACTTTCACACACTTGAATCCACCACCACATACACACACACACGAACATACTCGTTGCACACGCATACACACACAGACACACACACACACACGCACACACACACACACACACACGCACACACACACGCACACACACATAGACCCATGCTGCAATTAAAAAAGAAAGGGACAGCATAGACAGAGAGAGAAGATGAATTGAGAGAAGTTCATGTGAACATAAGAACAATCCCTATGTGAGCAAGTGTGTCCTCGCAGCCTTCCTTTGTACATGTGTGCAGACAGGCATACAGAGAGATGACAGGAGCAGAAAGACTAGTTCACGTGATTTGCCCATTGGCGTGTGTGTGTGTGTGTGTGTGTGTGTGTGTGTGTGGGGGGGGGGGTACATGGGTGTATGTATGTGTATAGGATCAGGCCACAGCAGAGAATGAAAGGCAAGGAGTTGATGGACAAAGGGTGATGTGGTCATGCTGACGAGTGCTTATGAAAGGGAAAGAGGAGTTTCTGCCAGCTAATTGGCTGGAGCTGTGGAAAGCTGACCATCTCCTCTGTAAAATCTCAGCCCCTGTCTTGTCTTCATGTCTTCGTGCTTGTCTTGTCTCTGTCTCTGGAGCGGAGCGAATTGCTCTCAGCCCGCAGAAGGACATTGTACGATATCTGTTCTTCTCATCACATGTAGCGATCCACAGGAACACGGGAACATGCCTCCTGCTCTGTACCTTGTCTCTGCTCCCCGTATGTGCTGTGTTCATTTTTTCCTTCCTCTTCCTTCTTGTTTGGGCGTAATACAATCTGTGTCTCATACTGGGGTAGAACACAGACACATACACAGACAGACACACACACACACAGACACAACCACATACACACACACACACACACACACACTATTTGTTCGCTGTTGCATTTTATCACTCTTTCTGACTTTTATCAACAGCTTGTGAGCGAACAATAAAAACCTGGAGCATAGCAACAATTCTGACCTGCCATGTTGCAGACATGCACACAAACACACGCTCGCACATATGCACACAAACACGGTGTCACACTCACGCACACACACACACACACACACACACACACACACAGGAAAGAAAACACATGCACTCTTGCATCAATGTGAACGTTTGAATGGTAAAAAAAATTGAATAAGAGAGCGATGCACAATTTTTGCCAGGAGGTAAAAGAAGGTGGTTCTGGGGTGTGTTTCGGAATGAAGGTTAGAAATTGGTTTCACGCCACGCTGCCCCGGTCATTTGGCTGTACTGAATGGTGGAATCCAGGGGATAATGCCGGCATTAATTGATTCTGTGGGGGACCAAATAAATAGGCTTTCAGGTGGTTTGCGCGGCGTAGAATTCAGCCCGCCTCTCCGGGCCGCATTCCTGGGAGAGGAGGGGGACGACGTGGGCGGTGCTAGGGGGCTTTCTCCGTCACTCTCGCGGCTCCATAGCCGCGGTCTCACCGGGGCGCCCCCGCAATGAGAGGTGACATCACATGATTGATGTGAAGCCAACAGTGACCTTCTAGATTCCACTGTCACTTCATTCCTGCCTGACACCGCTGCTCCTTGACTTTTGGGGGGGATTCAGATGATATTTGAGGGTATAGCTCTTAGATTATTATTATGTGTCCCCGGAGAGCGATTGGACCTCTGTTATATTTGGTATTTAGTAGCGGGTAATGTGAGACATTTCCCTGCAATATTTGCCTTATGGACGCCATAACAAAAGCAACTATTTTCACTGGCGTGCGCTATTAAAATCCCTGAATGGTGTGAGTGCTCTCAATTAACGCCGGTCGTACCTTCCCTCAAAATGTTGCGGCACTTACACCCTCCTCCTCCCCCCTCCCTCCCCCCTGCCCGCCACATCGCAAACCCATCCAACATATAGAAACAGATGGAGAGGGAAGGAAAGAGGCATCAGAAAGAGCGAGAGATAGCGCCAAGAGACGCCGCGTGGCAGCTGGAAGTTTATTTATTGACTTGTTTGTTTGTTTGTTTTGGGCAGAAGGTAGTTGGTGGGAGCTGGGGAGAAAAGTTCAGCGGCGGGGTGTGGCAGCAGCCTCGCGTCCTGGCGGTGGGGCCAGCAGAAGGTCAGCAACGTGGAGCTCCTCCTCCGCCGCGCTGCGCTCCGTTCTAGCCGGGCTGTCAGCAGGTGTAGAGCTGGGGGCGGTGGTGGTGGTGGTGGTTGGAGTGGTGGTGGTGGTGGTGGTGGTTGGAGTGGTGGTGGTGGGAGTGGTGATGGTGGTGTTGATGGTGGTTGCAGGGAGGGGGGTGGGGGGGGGGGGGGTTGTCGGCGGAGGCAGACGTCCCACGGCGGTGTAGATGATGAAGAGGACGTGAATCGCAGACACCGGAGGTCAGACTGCCACGGGGGGGATGTGCGGCCAGCGGAATAACCGTGAACACACATGCGCACACACACATGGATGCACACGGTCATGAACACACACACACACACACACACACACACAGGCACTCACACATATGCACATTAGCCGCGAACGCCGTCCACTAATAAAGTGATCAACCTTATCAGCCAAGACTCTTCCCACATGCCGCAGACCTGCCAGCAGTTGCAGCCAGCGATGGAGAATAGGAGATGGATGGATGGAGGGATGGAGGGATGCCTAATAGAGCCATTACAGGGGCAGCATACCTCCAGGATGTGGCCCTAGGAGGCTCCATATGGGCTTTACATCGGCAGCCGGTAGACACCCGTGGCTGGAAGTTCCCGGGTCACACGGCACCCGCCTAATTATGCCCGACTGAGATGGATGCATTTCATCCGAGTCGTTTTATGTCCCTCTCTCATCTTGTGTCACCTGCCTCGCCACACAGCACTCCCCCCTCCCTCCCTCCCTCCCTCCCTCCCTTCCACCACATAAACCCTAGCTGCCGCCCGCTCTCCCAAGTTTATCACCCGCTTGATCATCCCCCCTTTTTCTGTCTCCCATCCTCCATCTTCTCTGGGTGCTCCCTGTTGCTCCTAAAACACGCCCGTCCTCCTCCTCCCCATCCACGCGCACACACACTTCATCTTCTGCCTCTCGCTGTTACAGAGCTCAGGAAATGGACACGCACAAAGACACCGAAAACAGCAGCACATGCTCACACATGTCCCTAGACACCCCATAGTCACTCACACACACACACACACACATACACACACACAAAGGATTGTGGCGATTGCAGTGCCCGCACGCTGAGGTGTGGCCGTGCGGGGGTGAAAGGTGGTGGGGCTGGGGGCTGGACACTCCTCCAAGGCTACATGATTACATCCCAGCCATCACAGCTCCATTTCCGCCCCAAACAGAAGACATGGCACCACAGCCAAAACAATCTCACTAAGTGCCAACTCCCTCTTCTCCTCGCCCCTCTCTCTCTCTCTCTCTCTCTCTCTCTCTCTCTCTCTCTCTCTCTCTCTCTCTCTCTCTCTCTCTCTCTCTCTGTATCTCTTTCTCACTCACTCTCTATCTATCTCCCATTTTCTCTATGGATCTCTCTCTTTCTCTATCTCTCTGTATCTGTCTCTCTCTCTCCCTGGATCTCTCTCCCTGTCTCTCTCTCTGAATCTCTCTCCCCTGCTGTTTCTCTCTGTGTATCTCTCTTTCTCCCTCTCCTGCGTGTCCTCCCGTCTCTCCCTACGCGGCTGCTGCAGCTCCTTCTTGCTCAGAAACCATGATGTGTTTTGCTCCCATGGAAATGAGTGGGGCGTGTGGAGGTGAGAGGGTAAGCACAGAGGGGCGAAGCTCTGGCGCAGCCTGGGTGGGGGGCTGTGGGCAGCATTGATTGTGGAGGCAGGCGGGCATGTAGCACGGAGGGAGAGAGGAAGCTACACATGGGAGAGGCAGAGATTTGTGCAGCCCACTCCTCTATAGATGACCAGCCTTCCACACCAGAAATGGGAAGTGAGGCATTGACCAGCTTCTGGAAAAACATATAAGCCAAACAGGATCAATGGCCCACTGATCCCTAGGCTATGTGTGATGTAGGCCCTACAAAAACAGCTATGTCTCCCTCTCTCCCGGACCACGCGGGCCGAGATAAGGTAGCCGAGCAGAACAGGGCCTGAGGTGTGATTTAAAACACATGTAATGGCCTTTAGTTTTGGCGCTGGCGCACCTCTCTCACTCTCTCAAGAGCATGGTGAGCACAAGAACAATGTAAGCACTGTATCGCTGTATTCCTTCACATCCACTCTTTTTTTTATTCTGCCATTAACGCTGCACCCGTTCATTTTTTGATTCTTGTTTTATTGTTATTATCGTAAATCTGCCGTTTCTATACCCAGAACTGTGGGGCCCGGGGTTTCTGTGGAAGAGCACTGCATTGTGGGTAGGCTTGAGCAGTAGCAGCAGCAGCAGCAGGAGGAGGAAACATTCACAGCAGAGCAATAAAATGGACACAGTGTGATGTCTGACCACCTCCGATCCCCGCACCCCCACCCCCGTCCAAACCCTTCCCCCCCTGCCCCTTTTAGCCGTGGCGTCCCTGGGAAGCCCCATGCAGGTCCTAATGAGCAGAGTGCAGGAGAGGGCCGGCTTTTTAACCCAGCACAGGGACTCATCGCCGGGCTCACTCCTCTTCAACAGATGCCAAGTGCAGCTGTCAACGGCTCCACAGTCTATTGTTGTTCTTTCTCTCTCTCTCTCTCTCTCTCTCTCTCTCCCTTTATCTCTCTTTTATCTCTCTTTCTCACCTTCCCTCTTGATTCATCCTCTCTCCTCGCCTTTCTCCTTCTCCCTCATGCCTCTCACTGTCAGTGCGTCCTCTCCCTCTCTCTCTGCCTCTCATTCATATTATCTTGATAGTAAATCCAGTGCATCCTATTAATAAGCCAGGCGTCAAACACTCTTAAAGGCGAGCTGGAGGTTACAGCTTGCTAAAATAGATTCACTCCAGTACACGCTACACTCCCCTTCTTAAAAGAGTAATGCGGCCATCGGAGATTGCATGGATGATACGGACTGTAATGTATTATTGCTTGTGCATTAAGAATTCATGAAGTCTAAACAAAAAATACCCCAAATGATTCAGTGGAGGTGCTTTCGCTTGCAGAATCAAACCGAGTGAAATTTTTTTTTAATCACCACACCTTCACGCTTCTTCTGTTTTTAACACATTTGTCATTGTCATGAGAAAACGCTATCTCTCTCTCTATCCTTTTCTTACTTGAGCTCCCTTTTTCGGTGGCTTCGCCATCGCTCGTTCTGCCCTCGCTGCTCTGCTCTCTCTCCCCCATATGACCGGCTCTGTTTCTCTGCTGTGTCTAATTGCATTTGAATTCGCCTGCTGTAATCCCTTGATAGGCTAAGGCTGCAACAATTGCCCCCCCCCCAACAGACACACAAACATATGCACACACACACACACACACACACACACACAGATACATACATGCACGCAAGCACGCACACATACATAGACACACACACACACACACACACACATATCCATACACACGTATCCACACACACACACACACACACACACACACACACACACACACACACACACACACACACACACACACACAGAAGTACATGCTCACATGCACGAAAGTAAATCCACAACTTAAGAACACACACCACCCACCACACCAACACCCCATACACCACTTCCTCTATTTCAAGTCTATTTGTGCCTAAGGTCCTAAGGCAGGTTGGTTTCCTGGGCTGCCCTGGAGGAAATATCACATGACCTGTCCCCCGGCAGCAAGCCAGGGCGGTTCTGCCATAGCTCCTCACAATAAAACGATCTACCGCACACACAGACACACACACACAGACGCACGCATGCACACACACATGCACGTACTCATGCACACACACCACTTCCTGCTTTCAAGTGCAGGGCCAAGGTCAGAGCTTTGAGGATGCATTCCCCAGACTTCACCAGAAGGCTGACTGGAGGCGCTCTACTCTGCTCTAAGCTGATTTTAGCTCTGTCTCTGTCCCCCCCCCCCCCTCCCTCCCCCCCCTCTACACACATGCACACACACACACACACACACACACACACACACACATCTTTATGCACTCATATTCTCATTCATTTCATTACATCAGCCTCTTACAGCAATCAATACTGCCGCTAAACATCTTGTTTTGTGAATTTTTTTGGGGTTTCTTTTTTTTCCACCGGCTATTCATTAAAATGGCTTTTCATTAGTGTCACCAGAGCACCCGTATAACTGGAATACGACCTTAATGAACACACACACACACACACACGCACAATTGCAAAAAAAACTACACAGCCAGTAATTGCTGAATGCGTTTTGAGGAGTGGGAGGGAGGGAGATGAGGGAAGGGGGGTGGTATATGATGTAGATTGGTTTTAAATAGCTAGGCAAACGCAGGATTCTGAGTCATTACTCAGCTCTGGTTTAGTTTATTCTTCATTTGTCTGGAGATTCCCCCTGTTTAAAGAAACCCCCCCCTCGCCCCGAAGAACACCAAAAAACGCAGATGAAGCTACGGAAGCATCCAGTGAGGGTGTAATCCGTTGTATTTCAACAGGGAGGAGGGCTGGTGACGTGAACGCCACGGCGCCCTCGAGATTGCTCCTCCTCGCTCCTGCCAATGACGGCTCTGTCTGCCAGAAAGAGAAGCTGCAAAAGTCAGACAGAGAGAGGGAGAGAGAGCTACATAGAGAGGGAGAGAGAGACACACACACACATTATGGAAAGTGTTTAGAGACAGGTGTCTGATGGGGCCAGAGATAATGTCAAAAGCCTCCTATCTCTTCCTCTAATGGGACGGAAACAGTTGTTCGGAGTGATCAGGCCTGTCGTTCCCAACGCCACAGTGTTGATCCTCTCAGCGTCTCTCTCTCTCTCCCCCACTATAAATCAAAGAGGCTGGGGAGGTTCAGAGAGAGAGAGAGAGAGAGATGGGGGGAGGGGGTGAGAGACTGAGATCGAGGGGACGGGATGAGAGAGATAGCTAGGGGGGTGTGAGACAGTGAGATAGGGGGTATGAGAGAGAGTGAGATAGGGCGGTGAAAGAAAGAGATGGGGGGGTGAAAGAGAGATATGGGGGTGTGTGTGTGTGAGAGAGAGATAGCGGGGGATGAGAGACAGCGATCATGGATTGTGTGAGAGAGAGAGATGGGGGCTGTGAAAGAGAGAGGGGGGTGGTGAGACAGAGAGATGGGGGGAGAGAGATGTTGGGGGGGATGAGAGAGAGAGTGAGAGAGCAACAAAATAGTTCAGTCACTGGGTCATCCCGGGGCAGTGTGGCTGCCGCTGAGGACGGAACAGCCCCAAACCCCCGCCCCGTCTGCCATGATGTGAGGGGGAAAAGTTGCATCGGATGCATGAGACACAAATTAATTCCAACCCATCACACTTCTCCCCCCCGTCTCCCCCTCCTCCCCCATGGCCCCTTTAGTCATTACGGATAATGATCCAGAGACAAGCCAAAAATATGTGTGGTAGGAGTGTTTGGGTGAGATATGCGTGTGTGTGTGTGTGTGTGTGTGTGTGTGTGTGTGTGTGTGTGTGTGTGTGTGTGTGGTGTGGTGGGGTGGGGTGGGGTGGGGTTGGGGGGGTCAAATAGTGTTTATTTGTCTGAAATGGGAAAGGCTGCCGACGCCGTCTGAGAAATGGGTGAAATGGGATGAATATGTTAGTGTCATCTCCAATTTCAAATAGGTAGACATTTCAAAAGCTGATTCTCTCTGGGGGGGAAGTGTCGTTCCTCCACAGTGAAAGTATCATCTGAAAGGAGAGACAGTAAAAGCCGGTCGTCTCAAAATGAAAATTCTCTCTCTCTGGCATTACTTTCACCTCAGTGGTTATGAGACCGAGGAGAGGGAGGGGGGGGAGGTGCATGTGTGTGTGTGTGTATACGCATGTGCACGTGTGCCTTTGTGTGTGTGGTTCGAGGGTGGCAGGCTGAATGCAGAGGCTGCATTGAGAGGCGCTAGCCAGCTAGCTAGCTAGCTGAGGACGGACCGCTGAGGGGGTCGCACGGCAGCAGAGTCTGGTGACACCCGTTGAAGAGCATGTTAATGAGACAGCCAGCCCCAGACAGGTGTTTGCAATCAGCCCACCTGATTGTAATGTAGGGCAAGAGTTGCAGGATACATAACACGCACACGCACAGACACGCGCTCAGAGCTCTCCAGATCCATCAGTCATTCGGCGGCTACAGCGCTCTCCGTGTTTCAGGGGCAGATCCCTCTGCTTGCCGCGAGTCCCCCGCTCTTAAACAAGACGATCCAAACAAGACGCCTGGGGTCACAGTCGTACAGTCCTGCTTGTAACTGCCTCCCGAAAATACAAAATAAGCCCCCTCGTTTTATTTGGCATCTGCTGCGTTAATAAGACGAGGTGCTGCTCGCATCCCCGCTTCACTGCTGGCGTGTGCTGATTTCTGGGTTTATTAAGGCCAGGCTTGGGAGTGAGTTGACTTTACCTATAAAAAGAAGCCGGCGTAATGTGTGTATCTGTATATAAATGCATCCACAACACAACTCGCAGGTCGGAAGCGGCCCGGGTAACGTCAGCGGAGCGGGTTGGCGCTGAGGGAGATGGAGAGTACAAACAGGCCTGCAGGAGCCGGCTCCTGATTAGTGGGGCAGAGCAAGGTAGAGGGAGAGAGAGGCTCCCCCTGAACGTTTCCATGGCGATGGAGCGAGGAGGCCAAAGGCAGCAATAGAGGCCAGAGCCCATTGACAGCTGCTGGCCGGACTTTGATGCGCCATCGGCGTTCAGCTTGCTGCGGCTTGTTGCCTGGCACACTCCCCCTCTCTCCCCCCTCTCTCCCCCCTGTCCCCCCCCGCGTCCCTGCACTAAGCCGCCAGCGTGTGCGCTCAACCCGATCGTGCGCTAGCCTCTCATTACACCGTCCATGCAAACTTTGTCTCTTTGCAGCTGTTTAATGGGCGCACGTCTGTTTTTGTTTGTTTCTTCACCATAAGATTATTGCACCTTTATGGTTGGTTAGGGGGTTGGAATGATCCCTGGCATCTGTTCCGCGAGGGGAGGGGGAAATGTGCCGAGCTAGACGCCCCACTCTTTTTTTTAAATTCTTTTCTTTTTTATGATTGTATTCATCACACCGCTCCCCGTTTCATCTGCCGCTAGCCTGATGGGGAGTGATGAAGACGTCGGTGCAGTAATGGGCGCAGAGGGCAGGGAAGGGGCGTCCTCCCACCCCCAATGTCGCCCACTTCACGATACCTTACAGAAATGTATACGTGTATATCTTACCTTTTCTTTCACTCCGTAATCGACTTACAAATGCAGCACCAAGTAGAAAATAGTTGGCATGTCGTCGTCGTAATAGCTGGCACCGTTTCAATTAAATTTACTTTGTGTGATTTGGTTGCGGGAAAGTTGAGATTTTGTTGGCACAGCCCTTTTAAATAAAGTTCTTCCCTGGGTGTTGGTATATCGCCTCCCCCCTCCATCACACTTTACGCCTGTACTTTCTCGCCGCGTGGAGCAGGTTTATATACGAGGAGAGGCCCTGTAGCTGCCTCTGACAGCCCCTCCCTAGCCTCCACTTAATTGAGACTCAATCTTACCGCGCCTCCGATGCCTGCGGTCATTATGGCAAAAAAGAAAAGGAGACGTTAATCAATGCAGAATTATATCCTAGCCTGCCCCCGCAGGCGAGGGTGCCATTCACGCGCCGACGCCTGCCCACGTGGGACCCCCCACCGCGGGGGGGCCCCCGCATTCTGGACCCCCACACAGGAGCCCCAAGGGTGCCTCTTGCTGTGCCAGGTCACTCTCTGAGGACGGGTGGGAGCCTTGATGAGCCGAGGGGTGCTTCTGTGTGTGTGTGTGTGTGTGTGTGTGTGTGTGTGTGTGTGTGTGTGTGTGTGTGTGTGTGTGTGTGTGTGTGTGTGTGTGTGTGTGTGTGTGTGTGTGTGTGGGGGGGGGCGGTCTGTGCATCGATTAAACTTAATAAAAGGAAAAACATTTGGTTCAAGTAGTTTGTTTTGTGATGCTTTGTACATTCATAGAACACTGCCTCTTGTCGACAAGTGATACCACTATCATTACCAAACAGGGGTGCTTTTAAGTCAAAGGCAACGATATCCCCAAAACAAGATGCCAGAAAGCTCATAGCGAACAGCACACAGTTGGCAAGGGAGGCACTTCCTGAGCAATTGAAAAGATGATACTATAGTGGGAAATGGCAGCACGTCTGTACTTGCATGTAGCGTTAGCTCGGTCTGACAGTCTGAGTAGCGGACAAATGCTCTTGCTGAGGAGAGAATTGCTGGCTGTCTCTGGTAATCATTAGGTTGTCTGGCAGCCTCCAAAGTGCTTTTATTTCTGCCCATTAGTTTGGTAAGAAAATGGCTGGGTATGTTCTGGCCCATTCCCCTTACTCTGTCCCTGACGCAGTGGGCAGGGGCAACATGAACCAATTTTGATGCATCTCCATTCATGCCGGTGGCCATTCTGGTTTTTATTGGCATCAGCGGCTGGTGCACGTCTCCGCACAAGGCTGACGGTGAGGTTCTCCTGGTGTAGCCGTACACACCAATGTCAATACCGTGCGCGGTGTGCAATTACTATTCAAAGGTTAAAGAGTGGATTGATCCACTGAGGGGAGTCAAGGGCAGATCAAAGGGATTTGGGGGAAGGATTGGACCGAAAAATGTTAAAAGCTGCCCACCCTTAAACACCGAGACGTCAATCTTCCTGAGAGCACCTTGAAGTCCTCGGAGAGACGGACTTGATCAAAGCTCACCTATCAAAAGGGGGTCTCGGAAGATGATCGGACCCCGCTTCATTCCAGTCTAGCTCACACTGGTGTTTTTTTCCTTACTTTCTTTAACCAATCTGTATTTACCTGCTCAGACACTGGCCCGTATCCGCCCGGCTCTCTGTTGTTTGTGCTGCCGGTGAGTCCGTCGGAATATCAATGAAGCCGTCTCAGCCGTGTATTACAAACACAAGCAAGCGGTGATTAAAGATGACACATCTAAGCCTCACATCCTTTCTTCTTCCTTCTCCCACCTTCCTCTCTCTCTCTCTCTCTCTCCCTTTTCCTTTCTTGCTCACAGGAGATCGCAGCCTACTTGATAACGTTTGAGAAGCATGAGGAGTGGCTAACAACGTCCCCTAAAACAAGGTAAGAGGCTGACACCCGTATAACCCCCATCCCCCTGGTCTTTATAAAGGGGAGAGTTCTTCTGGGGGTAAACGCAGTGCATTTCATAAGCCGTGAATCCCTAAAATGCCGACAACACGTGCACAGTTTGTTGAGTTAAGCACGGATATTTAAAATGGCAAGTTGCCGACGGTAGTTAAAAAACGTTAGCACATTTCTTTTTTTTTAGGTAAATGATAGAATATTAATGTTGCCTAATAATTGCCTTTTAGCTAAGCAATTAGCACAACATTGCAGTGGTGAAGGGTTTGCTGTGAATGGTATGCTAATAGAATCTATCTGTCTGCACGCTGCACAGTCACCTCTCAACTAATATCTCCTGCAGATACGGGGATGGTTGTCTGGGGCAGAAGTCAAACATACACGCGCGTACATAATGCAATATTCAAAGAGGAAAAGATTATATTGTCGTACCTTGTGTATATGGATATTTCATTTTCATATAGTTTAAATAAGAACAAATTGGAATCTGTATTTTTGGAAACAAAAGTAATTTTTCTAAGAAAAACAAATGCACCCGCAAGAGAGGGGAACACACACTTTGTTATTTTATATTAGTGTATCCTGACACATGAAATTGAGTGTCAACCAGGCTGTGATGTTGTTTCAAGCGTGACAGTATTGGCTCTGATATAATCTATCTGGGTCTGTGTTCGCTTTTCTTCAAGTCTGAAACAAGTGGACGACTCTGTGTTTGACTAGCTTTGTCTAATCTCCTCCCATGTTGGACAGCTCAAGCATGGAGCATCCTCCAGCCTGTGGTGTAGAATGCCTGCGATTGGGTTTCGTGCTACAGTGGCTTTGGTCGGCTCATCCATTTCATAGAGCACCTCGACGCTCGCCTTATGTGGTCTCCTTAAGCAATGTCTTCTTCTGTCCATAATGTCATATAATATTATATATATATATATATATATATATATATATATATATATATAGCTTTTGCCGTAGTAATCTCTCTGTCTCTCTCTCTCTGTTTCTCTCTATCTCTCTCTCTCTCTAGCACTCTTGTTTCTCTGTCTCTCTCTCTCTCTCTCTCTCTCTCTCTCTCTCCCGCTCTCTCTCTCTCCCTCTCTCTCTCTCTCTCTCTGTCTCTGTGTCTCTCTCTCTGTCTCTGTGTGATCTTTGGGGCTGTGGTGCTGACATTGTGAGCAGGGCCCTGTGCTGCGTGACACAGGAGGCCGTTGTGCAGCCTGCCGGGGAGGGATGTGGATAATGGCTCAGCATAAAGACACTGCCAATTAGAATACATTTCCTGCTGTAATTACAGCAGCGTTGACCAAAAGAGCACTACACTCACCTTTTTGTTATCATGAGAACAGCACCCCCCTCCACCCTCTCTCTCCTCTCTCCTCTTTTCCTTTTTTCTCTCTCTCACACACACACACACACACCGATCCTCACAGTAACCCCGGAACAAATGACTGCGTCACTGAAAGCACCTCATTTTTGTCATTAGTTTCTGCCTGCTCGTTTGACGTTGTGCTCCATAATGTCCCCATTTAGGTGAATATGAGCAAGTTCTACGCAGTGTTATCGTGCCGGAGTTGGCTGAATTGGCAATGAACTGCTCAACAGGACACTAGCTATACTATAACGCCAGCAGGTTTCCAGTTTGCTAAAGGTTGTAGCTTAAACAGAGGACCGCCACTGAGAAGGGGTCCAGTGGTGGTCATCTGGGTGCTGACAGTCGTAATGTGTCATGGCAGAACTTCTCGGGTGAGAAGTTCCAGAAAGAACCAGAGAATGCTAGAGGCCTTGCTTCCTGTTTCATTACAGAGCTTTAAGAAGGGCATTTTATGCGTGTCTCTATAGTGGCTAGTCTACACAGTGGTGATTTGAACCCTTTACAGTTTTTATTTTATAGTTTCCGCGTGCTGACTACTGCTGTGTTTACCAAGTACGTGCTTACATATCCCGCCTCCAGCAACACGATTTGGACCAAAATAACAAATCTGAAGCGAAAGAAAGTGAATCATTTGCCCAGATTTGAGCTCATCTGCCACCAGGCTTTAGATATGAAGTCTAAAGTTTGATTTGTGAGACAAATAGCTCAGTGATGTAGAGGACATTGACGCCTGTACGCGGCAGCACACCGGCTCCCCCTGGGTCCTAGAGACCACGGGTTGACCCCGACTCACGCTGCCAGGTTGGGTCCCATGGGTCCGGGCTGATGTGTCAGCAGGGGTGACACACAAGGGGAAGCCTGGGACTCACATGGCTGAGAGGAACCATTAATACGCTGGCAGTTATGGAGGTGAGAAATCGCTGTGGGAAGTGTGTGTGTGTGTGTGTGAGTGTGTGTGTGTGTGAGTGTGGGGGGGGGGGGGGGGGGTGTGTGGGGGTGGATCTGGTGGTGGATGTTGGAGGAGGTTGTCAAGCGTTTGTGTTTTCACAGCCATCAGTGAGAGTCTGGAGCCCGGTGATGGATGTCAGGGGGGGGGGGGGGGGGGTGGGATGGGTTGGGATGGGTGGGGGGGTTTAGTGGGCATAGCACACAGAGTGATTGATAGAAACTGATTGATGGCTAGCCTTTTTACCGGGCAGACATTTCTTTTCTTTTTTTTCCCCGCTCAAGGTCAGAGGTGAAGGGTCACGCAGCGGCGTCGGTTAAGGGCCGCGTCCGTCATTTGTCACCGCGCATCTCGCCGTGAACACGTCAGTGTCCCCCGCGTTCACATGTCTCTCCTGGGGGAGAGGGGGGGGGGGGGGGGGGGGTGCGACGACATCCCGACGCACATGCCAGAACGGAGAGAGGCGGGGTATGCGCGTGCACGTTAGCTGTCCAATTCCTCCCCCCCCCCCCCCCCGGATGTGAGTAAAGCCACACCCCCACCCCACCCCCCCCCCCCAGAGAAACGAGCAGCAGGGGGGAAGTAGGACGGGTGGGCAGGGAGGGGGCGGGGGGGGGGGGGGGGTGTCGCCACGCACGCCCGGTGACCGGCACACGCGCTCGTACGTCTCTGACACGACGCAGGTCGTAAACAGGCGTGCGTGCGCGGGGAGCTGACGGCAGCTGTTTGACCAAGGTGACATGCAACGCAGGACACGACCTGAATAGAGATGGCATGCTGTCAACACCAGGAAAGAGCCGAGGAATTAACCCAATTACATGCACACACACACACACGCGCGCATGCCTTTTTCATGAGGCCCTAGCTCATGCTGTGTCGTGTGCTCTACATGGCTGACGAGCCATCCAGCCATGTCTGACGCCCGCGCTGGTTTTGGGTACGCGTCTGTTTGTTTATCTTTCTGGGCTTTTTTTTCTTTCAGCTTTTTTTTTTTTTTTTGAAGTATGCCAGGGGAGAGTTGTGGAATCCAGAGTGATTGATGTGCACAGCCCTAGTAATACACATTCGCTTTCAGATAGGAAGCACAGCAGCGCTTAAAATCAATACCGGCGTTCTCCAACTGACTGCTAGAACAGCACTACAGCTAATTCAGGCTGCACCTGTCAGAGCCAGGAAAATTTCCCAACTCGGGGCCTTACACTTTAATTTACACCCACTGCCTCGCTGGTTTCCATTTCCATTAAAGGGAGAGCCTGGCATTATGGCTTTAATGAAGGCCGCACTCGGGCTGTGATTTAAGATGGCCGTTACCCCAGCCCTCCACTCCGCAGGAGGGGAACACATTTAAAGGGACAATTAGGATTTTCCTCAGCTACATTCTCACAGATTGCGGTACTCATTCTTCCCCTGCTCACCTTTTCTTTCTTCTTTTTTTTTCTTCCCGCTTTGGGAACCACTTGGGAAATAGAAATGTGAAGGAAAAACAAATCTGCCACGTGTGGAGCGTGGGAGACGGGAACCCAGGCTCCCAAATGTTTAAGATGCTTAGATTATATTCAGTCCCATCATCTGCATCGTTACGCGGCTCTCTCTCTTTCTGCCACCGGCCACCGCTCTGTTTTTTTGTCCGTCACCAATGACACCTTTATGGTTCCTGGAGGGTGCCGGGAGCTCTTCAGAAAGCATAAAGCAGAGATCCTGCAGAGTGCGAGGTGTGGATGAGTGGCCGGTCTTATAGTAGCAAATGGGCACCGGTGTGTCGTATACATGCAGCTCCCCGTTAACGCCTTCCGCTGCTTTATGTTATTGCTCATTATTGGAGGTGTCTCCTTTCTACTGAGAGAGGGACACTGGTAGAAGCAATCAGGAAACACAAGGACAGTGGTATCCTTAAATGCAGACCAACAATGTGTTTGTATGTGTTAGTGTTTGTTGGTGTACAGTATGTGTGTGTGTGTGTGGGGGTGTGTGTATCTATGTTTGTGTGGCGTGTGTGTGTACACAATACTATACACAATAGAAGTTGCGCACAATACAAGTCACAGTATACACAATAGAAGTCACAGTGCGCACAATAGGAGTCACAGTATACACAATAGAAGTCACAGTATGCATAACGCAGGCTTTGTGAACGCGCCATTGCTTCATCTTCTGGGCAAGTTTGGAGAACAAAAAAAAAGCATCCACACGCCACACACATACAAAACATCGCTCTCCTATATTGAAACTATCAAACAATAAGCACCGCTCCTCGGAGGGCCCCCAACAATGACACTGAAGCCGGGCCGGCCCCACGTCCCAGCGCAATAGCCCTCTCTCTCTCTCCCTGTCGGCCCACCTCCGCATGCTCGCACGCCCCCAACCCCACAACAGCAACAGCAGCGACGGGTTGCAGCAGCAGCAGCAGCAGCAGCAGCAGCAGTAGCAGCAGCTACAGTGATCCAAAATGAAGGCAGGTCCCCTCAGACAGCTAGCAAAGACAGTGCTTTTATTAAAACCTACAGCAGTGGCTCCACCCCAGAGGAAACCCCCGGTCGATGATGCCGGAGATCCACTACAGTGGCAGCCGCTCCGACATCTACTAATGACTGTTTGTTTGTCATTGTATACGACTTTTGTGTCTCACCGTCTCTCCGTGTGCATCTGGCCCCTGTGTGTGTGTGTATATGTGTGTGTGTGTGTGTGTGTGTGTGTGTGTGTGTGTGTGCGCACCAGCGTGTGTGAAAGCTAATTCAGAGTGTTGACATTGCGGCGCATCCGTAAACGCGTTCTTGCGTACGCACCAGCGTGACAGGCGTGTGTGAGACGCATCTGAAAACACACCGTGGATTACCATATGTGTGCATCTATGAGAAGATGGATTCCCGGCATCTAATCGACAGTGAAACTGCATGTGAGGATGTGTTTCGCATGAACAATGCTGGGTGAGTGGATGTGTGCATGCGGGTGTCTTGAGTAGAAAGAGAGAGGAGAGTGAGGGAGAGATAACTAGAGAGAGAGAGAGAGAGAGAGAGAGAGTGAGAGTGCCACTGTGAATCAGCCCTCCCTAGGCCTCTGTTTAAAACTATTTTTCTGTCACCTAGTCTGGCACATGTAGAGAGTGTTGGTCTGTATGTGTGCGTGTGTGTGTGTGTGTGTGTTTGCGTGGTGGAAGCTTGTATGTCAGACTCTGCATGGTTGAAGCTTAGGTGTTTGTGCTTGTGTGTATGTGTATGTGTGTGCATGTTTGTGTGTGTGTGTGTGTGTGTGTGTGTGTGTGTGTGTTTGGTAGAAGCTTGTGTGTGTGTGTGTGTGTGTGTGTGTGTCTGTGTCTGTATGTGTGTATGTGTGTGTGTGTGTGTGTGTGTGTGTGTGTGTGTGTGTGTGTGTGTGTGTGTGTGTGTGTGTTTGATAGAAGCGTGTGTGTGTGTGTGTATACAGTGTAGGGGGTGCCTGAGAAGGGCGTTTGATGGTGTTTGGGTCTAATGCTTTGTGGCACTTGTTGGCTGGCAGTGATTCAGAGGAGAGAGGAGGGCATTGGTAGGAGCAGAGAAAGATACGCCGGGGAGAGTGAGGATAGAGAGAGATAGAGGGGTGGAAAGAGGGGGAGAGAGATAGAGGGGTGGAGAGAGAGGGGGAGAGCGAGGATAGAGAGAGATAGAGGGGTGGAGAGAGGGGGAGAGCGAGGATAGAGAGAGATAGAGGGGTGGAGAGAGGGGGAGAGCGAGGATAGAGGGAGATATGGGGTGGAGAGAGGGGGAGAGAGATAGAGGGGGGAGAGAGAGGGGGAGAGAGATAGAGGGGGAGAGAGGGGTAGAGGGGGAAAGGTAGAATAAAGGAGGAGGCTGAACAGAAAGGTATGGAAAGTAGAGGAAAGTATGGAAAGAGAGGAAAGAGTGAAAAGATATAGATTGTAAGCATAGTACTTCAATATCGATAGTAATCGATATTTCATTTTCTTTCTATAGCATTGTTGCTATAGAAAGAAAGTCGTTTTTTTTGTAGTTTTTTGTCTTACTTTTTTTTTAAACTTCTTTAGCATAATGTTATTTCCCATGCCGATAAAGGTATTTTTAATTAGAATCAGACTTTGAACATAGGAGGATAGGCGGTAGCGCCTTCATTAGTTGTTATCAGTGGTCACACACTCGAGCCCGTACACTCACACATAATGATGTGCGGCTGCACGTGTGCCTGTACTGCTGGCTTACAGCAGGAAGTGTCATTGGGACGACACCCCTCAGCCCAGAGCGCTCGATGTTTCCATCAACACGCGTATCCATACATTATGTTTAGTAGCCAAGGTGCCGCCAAGTGTGTTTTTCCTCCCGGAGGTGAACTTGTCCTAGGATATTTATTATCCTCCCCCACCCCCTCACCCCCACCCCCCAGCCAAATGATTTGTCACTCTGTTCTTTTTGTCCTTTTCCCCCTAATTTAAACGCCACTCACTGCCAGCCCCCACCCCCCCTCCCCACCGCCACACTCCCCCACCTCCTCTTTTGGTCATGGGTAAAGTTTGTGCAGTGTACTGAATAGTGGCAGCGCTGTTCTCTGGGGCGGCCCTCAGGGACAGGTGTGTTCCTCTATCCCAGCTACGGGGCCACGGCAAGGACAGCCATGCCCAGCCGCGGGCTCTGTGGTGGTGGTGGTGGGGTGGAGTGTGTGTGTGTGTGTGTGTGTGTGTGTGTGTGTGTGTGTGTGTGTGTGTGTGTGTGTGTGTGTGGGGGGGGGCAGTGTTGACGCAGGTAGAGTCACAGACGATGAGCAGAGAGAGTGGCCCGGTGAAATGGAGAGAAGGGTGGGTAAGGGGGGCAGTGGATGGGGGATACGTTGTGTGTGTGTGTGTGTGTGTGCGTAAGTGCGTATGTGTATGCGTGTGTGGGCGGTGGCTCCGCGGGGCGGGTGGGATAAGCGATGGACGGGCGAAGGCTGAAGATGATGGAACGGGAGCGATTTAAAAAATGGAGGCATGTCGATGAGCGCAGAGAACGGACAAAACAAGGAGAGACAAGGGAGGATGAAGCGGGGGTGGGGGGGGGGGTGGAGCTTGATAGATGTGATGAGGAGAGGGAGGTGGTTGGGGGGGGTGGCTTACGCAAACACAGGGAGTGAGAAAAGGGAAAGATGGAATGGGGGGAGATTGAACAGACAGAGGCAGACGGAGGGAGAGTCGGAGGAATGGAAGGAGGGAGAAACAACCGGGAGAAATAGAGTGTGTAAACAGCAGATAGAGACGGAGCAAGCGGTGCCGAGCCATGGATACAATTGACAGATGGGGGAAGGTCCTGTGGTTCTTTTGGGCAGGGGCGTGGGGGGGGAATGCAGGAGCGGCGCGGTCAATAGATTAAGGCTCGCGCTGGGCCAGGTGCCTGGGCCTCAGACTCCAAGCCAGCCTAATAGAGACTCTTGTTTCCCTCTGTCCTCCAAAGTGATGGCCGGGCCGGGCCCAGGGAGGGGGGCGCGGGCGCCTCGGGCTAGTGGGGAAGGACAGGGAACTAGATAGATGCTACTTCCCATCCCAGCCAGTACATATCACCCCGGACAACGTGCCCACCAGAGATTAGGCGATACCAACGGAGAACGCCGCAGACGCCGAGATCCATCGCTCCCCCCCCTGTCCCCGTCCCCGTCCCCCCGGACACTCAACCCCCTCCCCCTCTCCCCCCCCCCATTACAATCTGGATCCTGTTATTCCTCTCTGGGCGTAGACAGTGAGAAAGTGAGGCCGGTGTGTCACCCCCGTGGTGTGGTGGAAAAACCTTCATTCATCGCGACATAAGCGAATGTCATCCAAGATAGGTAGCGCCCAGTGCCCGGGAACACCAGCCCCGAGCCCTGAGCCAGCCCTGGCTGCCAGCGGGGGGGGGGGTGGGAGGGGGAGCGGGGGGGGCAGCCAGTGGCTGGCCACTAGAGAGAGAGGGGGGCGGGGGCAGGGGGGGGGGTAAATAAATAGAGGAGGAAGTTGATGTCAAGCAGGTGTTCAAGGAGAAAGTGTCAGCCAAGTGGGGCTGAGATGGGGAGAAGTGCTGCCTCTGCAGCCTCATAATAAAGACTTAATTCAATTAGCGCATGTGCACCGGTGAGCAGAGAGCAGGCTGGCTCGCACGCAGGACGAACCCGCCCTTCTGCCACATAGACGCCCAGGCCTGCACACCCGGTGCTCGCTCTCTCTCTCTCTCTCTCTCTCTCTCTCTCTCTCTCTCTGTCTTGTCCATTCACATACACCCACGTACACCACACACACACACACACACACACACACACACACATAGCCCATGCGAGGCAGTATGAGCATCGTGAGCACGAGTCCCTATTTTGGGTGTCGCACGTCCAGGCTCTCTGCGGGGGGCTGTCCTGCAGGCATATGGTGTAATCGGATCCCGGCTTCCGGCCCCCACCGTCCCTGGGACCCAGGAGCCCCCCCCCCCCCCCCCCCTCCCCCCCCCTCCACCCACCATGTTCCCTCCCTGCTGTTCTGGTACACTGGGTGTGGTCGGAGGGAGGAAGGCCTGCTCCTGATTGGTGGGTTCTCCCCCGCTCTGACTCCTGGGATCAGGTGGCAGCGTGTGTCCCTTATGAGAGGAGGAGGAGGAGGAGGTGGAGGTTTGGGAGGAGGAGGAGGGAGGTGGAGGAGGAGGAGGTGGTTTGGGAGGAGGAGGAGGAGGTGGAGGTTTGGGAGGATGAGGAGGGAGGTGGAGGAGGAGGAGGAGGTTTGGGAGGAGGAGGAGGAGGTGGAGGTTTGGGAGGTGGTGGTTTGGGAGGAGGAGGAGGAGGTGGAGGGCGGAGGTTTGGGAGGTGGAGGTTTGGGAGAGGGAGGAGGAGGA
>NC_140285.1:14077297-14089797 GCF_964030765.1 Micromesistius poutassou
TCCGCCCGTGTGTGTGCTGCCGCTTGCTGCTGGGGGTCACATTGGGCCGCGGATTCAGCGGCGGGGGGCCGCCCGCCTCACTTGACTGATGCCTCGTCTGATTGAAGGGAATTAATTGGCCAAGCGTTTAATAGGCTGCTGCTTTAACGAGCATATGTGATTTCCTGCTGAGGAGCTCTCTCGCACGCACACGCCCACACTAGATCCCCCCCCCCCCCCCGGGTGAAGGCACGGCCCGCCAGCTCTGACACATCACCAACACAGCCACAGCACCCCCACCAGGACCGTAACCCCGCCACTCCCCAGCCCCCTCGCTGGCACGGTATGATGCCTGCAGGGCTTCTGACTGACCCGCACGTGACATGTGACCCTTGGCTGACCTGTCACCAAGGAGCGAGAGAGAGAGAGCGAGAGAGAGAGAGAAAGAGAGAGAGGGGGGGAGGGGGGAAGAGTGAGGGTTTTATTTTTAACACCACTAAAAAATTCTCTGTTTTCATTCTTGCAGTATTCAACAATGAAATCTGAAAAAGGATGGATGGTTGACATTTTTTTATGTAATGTCACGATTATTTAATCCAAAGAGAGTGCATCAAATGTACCATGTTTTTTTACAAAGAGGGATAGATAGAGATACCGAGATACAGATAGATAGAGAAGGATACATAGAGGGAGAGGAATACAAAGAGAGAGAGAGATGGATACAAAGAGATAGAGAGGGATACAGAGAGAGAGAGGGATACAGAGAGAGAGAGAGAGGGATACAGAGAGAGAGAGATGGATACAGAGAGAGTGGGGTACAGAGAGAGAGGGATACAGAGAGAGAGGGAATACAGAAAGAGAGGTGGATACAACGAGAGAGAGAGAGAGAGAGAGAGAGAGAGAGAGGGAAACAGATAAATGGATACAAAGAGAGAGAGTGCGGGATACAGAGAGAGAGAGATATCAAAAGGGGAAATTATAAAAAGACAGAATACATAAACGGAGAATGAGAAAAAGAGATTGCACTGCAATTGTCCACAGGTGCTCAACTGTGTTAGGTAATAGTTTATTAAAAACCTATTTTTAGGAAACAAAGAGGGGAATTTGCCTTTCCCTCCCACCACCACCTCCACCACCACCACCACAGTCACATTTAGAAATCACCTTAGGCACTTCACTGTAGAGGGAAGAGAGAGAGAGAGAGGGTAGGAAGGTAGGGAGGGTGGTGGGTGAGGGAGAGGGAGAGAGAAAATGTGTGAAACGGTAGACATGACAGGAAGATGGAGAGGCTGAGAGGCATAAAGATAAAAGTGGAGAGAGAAAGAGAGAGAGAGAGAGAGAGAGAGAGAGAGAGAGGCAGAGAGGGAGAACCGCCTACCACCCTGGTGTCTCCTGGCAGAGAGGATCACTCTGAGTAAGATACAGGGTGGTCTGTTCTCAGCCAGTTTACTGCAGATACTCTCTCTCTCCCTCTCACACACGCACACACGCACGCCGCTCCTGTATGTCTCTCTTGAAGGAGTGAATCAGGGGTGACTTCACCCACAATTAGGGCATGAGAGGATTAGTGGCAGAGGGAAGGTGGTTGGGGGCTGTTTTGGTTTGCATGCTTGCTGTCTGCTGCTGCTGCTGCTGCTGCTGCGTATTGTGCTGGTGGAGCTGCTGCCTCTTTTTATATCCTCATTCCCCCCCCCCCCAATCCCCATGTACTCAGAAATAGAAACATCACAAACAACATAACGATCCAATGTGAACTAGAAGGAGAGGGGGAAATAAACCCAAAATAAGTCTGCCATGGAATGCATCGAGTCACGTGTGTGTGTGTGTGTGTGTGTGTGCATGTGTGCGCGTGCGTGGCCGTGCGTATGTTTGCGTTTGGGTGTGTATGTGTGCGTGCGTGTGTGTGTGAGTCATATAAGGGTGGGTGTGTGCGTGTGTATTTATATAAATGTGACGTTCCTGGGTGCCATCACAGTGTAACGTGTCACGGGAACCAGGCCACGTTCTCATCCTCCTCGCCTTTACATCCCAGAGCAGATGTCTCCTTCCTTCCTGTAGAGAAGGAAAGTGTAAAGCACTTAAATGTGGGAGGCCTTAATGACATGAGTGTGCAGGCTGTTCCCACAAAACGTGCCATTAATGTGTGTGCCTGCGCGTTATATGTCCACATGTGTGTTTGTGTTTGTGTGTGTGTATGTTTTTGTGCGTGGGTTTGTTTGTGTCTCCATATAGGTGTCTGTGTGTGTATGTGTGTGTGTGAGTGGCTTTCTCCATATGTGTGTGTGTTTGTGTGTCGGCGTAGGTTTAAAGGTGTAAAATACATGCATATGCTGTATTTGCATTTGTCTTAAAGGGCCCAGGCCTGTCTGTGTGTGTTAGCCGGGGCCCACGCCTGCAGCTCTCCCCAGTGAGGTCGGTGGCAGACATTATTAGCCCCTCTATGCCACATCCAGTCAAACAGTGTATCATAGCATGTTAGGCTAGCTCCTCACAGCTCTATCCCCCTGGTCACACACGGAATTTAAGAGCTTTTCTGAGGCGAGGAGGTGTGACTCGCACTGGGACTCCACTATTTGCTGGTATTTTCTCTGTCTTACTCTCTTACTTTCTTTCCCTCTCACCCTCTCACTATCGCTCTCGCTCTCCCTCGCTCTCCCACCATTCGCCTTGCTAGCCTTGCCCGTGTGCCATGGGAACCCAGCTCAGTGGTAAACCAATTTTATTTAGTAGTTCCCACATTTTTTCGTTACACAATCACGGCATGCTCAGAGCTTCCGCAAGCCGCATGAGTTGTTTTTATCGGGCCCCAATTAAGAAACTGTGATTTAATCCCTGCTGAGTCAGCACTGCAATTTTTTTGGTGTGTGTGAGGTGGAGAGGGTGGGAGTGTGTGTGTGTCGGGGGGGGGGGCATATGCCAATCACCCAATGAGAAGAGGGCAGGGCTTTGTTAAAGTGTAGCATCGGGTCGTCCTAGTGGATAGCGGATACACACGTCTTTCTCGGATCAAATGGAGGGAGGGTTAGAGAATAGAGACGCTGTGTTTTCCTGGATTCTTCTGGAAATCTCGGGGAGGGGCTGTGGGTTTGTTGACGTGTGGCAACCCGACAGACTGAGCTGTTAAGGCCCAGGTGGTTTCACTGCCACCAGCAGATCAGCCTGTTCCCGACGCCATCCTCTCCATAATTGCCTCTCGGCGCGCCCATTGTTCGCATTCATTTGTTTCCCCCCGAATACAAAGAGGGGGCTCAAGTGCCTTCCCTTGTTGTTTTCCTTCCCTCCTCCGTCAGCTGTGTGCCGACATCAGCTAGGGTGAGTGATTGGCACGACATCGCCTCATTACAAGTGTTCACACACGCTGTCTCAACTCTCGAGTGTGTCTGATAAGTTCCCCCGCAAAGTCTTGAATTGCGATCATTTCAGTGGCTCCGCCGGGATGCTTGATATGCAATGCGGGCGCAGGCAGCGGCAGCCCCTCACTAAGCCTCCCAGTGAATGAGCTCTGCTGGAGCAGCGGTGGTGGGCGCACGAGAGAGAGAGGCAGGGCTTCACAGAGAGAGAGAGAGAGAGAGAGAGAGAGAGAGAGAGAGAGAGAGAGAGATGGAACGAGAAAGAGAGAGAGAGAGAGGGATAGAGAGTGTGTGATTTGTGACCAGCAAAGGCTTTGTCCTTTGTTTTGTTTCTCTGCCTGCCGGGGGTGACGTGGGGTGTAGCAGAGAGGAGGAATCAGCTGAGCGGAGAGCAGTGCAGGGGTGAGCCGAGGTTAGATGAGGGATTGCGTGTGGGGAGCTGTCTGGACAACCGGGGCCAGACAGTGAGGGGCAAGGAGAGTGGCAGGGGAGGGGGGGGGGGGGGGGGCGCACGGGATCACGGCTGAATGGATGGGCGCCTTATCTGGACGCGCGTCATCCCGCCACCACAGACACATCCGTCCCCCGGATGCTTAAGGCTGGCGGCACAAATAGATAGAATGTAATCGGGGGGGTGGGAGGGGGCGTTCGGTAGCTATACACAACTTAAAGCATATGACCTCCACCACACAAAAAGACACGCACGCACAAGCGCACACACATCCAGTGTCGTATTGCTCCAGTTGCCTCTGCCATTTGATTTCACACTGGGATGCACGTCAAAATCCCGCCACTAAGCCATCCAACCTTCACATTTTAACAAGAGCAAGGCTGAGCCAATCCTCCCCAAACTACAGTGGCATGTTTTGCCAGGGCACTTTGCCAGGGCACTCAAAAAATCTGTTTTTAATCTCAATTAGTATTTTTTTCCCTGGTTAAATAACGGGTCGGCTGTCAACGCGGTACTTGGAGTTCCTGGTCCCCTTCGCGTTTAGCTACATCTAACCAGAGGCTGTTTCCGTAGTAACCTGCATTGTGTGACTACTAACCACACGTCAGTAAGTAGGGCTCTGCACAGCCCATTCGCTCCATCTTTCCGCCACCTCTGGTGAAGCTGGCCTCATGGCAGCTGCTTTTGAGGGCGTAGGACGCACCAATGTGTCCCCGGAGTTGTGTTCTATCAGTCATGGCACGGAGAGGTTGGGACGGGGACGGGGACGGGGGGGCACCTCCTCCTCCTGGGCAGGGCTGGGGCGGGGGGGGGGGGGCCTCATTACTGCCAACACCCCGGGACAGATAGACGTTAGTGCCGGCCCCGCACACCTGCTGAGAGGTTTGTGTTTAGATTCAGAGGATGAGCCATTTAAAGCAACCCGGTCGACCCCCTTCCAACACACACACACACACACACACACACACACACACACACACACACACACTGAAATACACACAGAAATACACACACACACACACACACACACACACACACACACACTGAAATACACACACACACACACACACACACCTCCTACCTCCCACCCCCACCGCCGTCCCCGTGCACCCCGTTTAGCTTCTGTAACCAGCAGAAAATGTCGACATGGGATTTTCTCAAGTAAATACTGAAACTAATTAACAAAGTAATTAAGGGAAAACAGATTGATCGCCTGGACATTTTCGGACTGAGCTGGGCTAAAGTGACTCGTTTACAAGGTTGCCATAATGGAAGTTAAGATGTAGCCCTGCACACACTCTTCAGTGGATCATTGATTCTGCAAAACAAAGCCCGAATTGACATTTATTCATCTACTGGCATTTGAGCATATTTCACAGTGCCCGCCTTTTTCAGCGACACGGCTCATATCTGATTCTGAGTGCAGATTTGTGCGCGCCAGGCTGCTCTCCCTTTGTGTTAATGTGTGTGTGTGTGTGTGCGTGTGCATGTACGGGAGTGTGCAGTGCTGTATTGTTTTATAGAGCAGAGTGTTTGCACACGTCTGCACCAGTCTGTTCTTAGATCATTTGTGAAGGTCCGGGGAGCAGCGTGTTCCCGATGGTGTATGGTAATCCGTTACAGAAAGTGGCAAGGTCTCGCACAATTTTTTAGCCCTTCGTCATCATCGATCCATTACATTTACGATGTGGGCCCGCGCTCAACACGGCCCAGGCAGAAATCAAGCACCCCTCACCAATGACAAACCGTAATCCATACCCTTTGAATTAGGCTGCGCTCCTGATGCGCCGGCTTGAACTGCTCAGCAGTTCAAGGGAGGATTCGTTTAGATCCGGGTGGCTTTTGTGTGTGTGTGTGTGTGTGTGTGTGTGTGTGTGTGTGTGTGTGTGTGTGTGTGTGTGTGTGTGTGTGTGTGTGTGTGTCTGTGCAGTGGGAGGAAGTGGACGGGGGTATCTTAAAATGTAGTTTCTTTCATGGTTACTCTTTACCGTTATTGTTCAAAAAGTTATCTCAAGTCAAGCAAAAGAAACCGCTTTGCAGTTGACTAATGACCATCAATGCAGTTCATCTTAAACCATAGTTCATTTTCTGTTGGATTCAAACAATTTCCCCCTACCGTACGTTCCAATAGACTTTATCTCACTCGTAAATTGGTTTTTATTTTCAGTAAGTGCTCATGTAGAAAATACGTCTTTTAAATGTATGAATTTGTGTTTTACATATAGACATGATGGGTGATTATTTCCCCCAAGTTTCTGCATATTTCCTCCGGTGAGATATGATATCATGTACCCCCATGTTCAGAAGTTGAGGATTGGGGTCGTGGTGATGCTAAATATTCATGATGTTGATGCTGTGTGTAACACGTAATGGCTTTGTGGAATAGCGTGCAAAGCTTCACTTTAGATACCATAACAAAAACCCTTCTCATCTGTATTTTAATGCGAGGAATACCTTCGCCACACTCAAGGTTATGAGCGATTGCTCATATGTTCCATGTAAAGCAAACAGTCATTATAACCCGCTCCTCTGTGGATAGGTGGATGGAACAGGGCCTGTGTTTGAGGTGGGGGTCCAGCTAGGATAAGGCCAGATTTGACAGCCACCAACCCCATCTCCCCCTTCACACACACACACACACACACATCCCCTAATTAATTCCCTTGCTCCTGTGTAGCACAGAATCTAGCCTGCTCGGCAGATGTAGCGGCATGTTAAATTTATGTCGCTTGAAAATGGCTGCCGTTCTAAAGTGCGTTGCCTCGACGGCAATGGTTTGACTGTAAAATGATGTGTTTTATGAGGCTGTTATCAAGACAATATTCCTTAAAGACACAGCGCGCCGCACTGTGGCGGTCTCCATCTGCAGGAGAGGCAGGAGAATTGATGTGAGCAGCACAACAGAGCCTCGGATGCCCTTCCCGATGTCCTTGGCACCGCGCTTGGCCCTGCGATTGATTTCCCTCCATAACTCCTGTGCCAAAAAACTCTCATTCAGAGATTTTATACTCCCACTGCTGACACATTCTGCTCTGGTCTGGAGACAATGCAGCGCCGATATGTCATTCATTTCCTCCCCCCTTCCCCCCATAGCACTCTAATGGTACAGAGAAGGGAAAACAATGGGGGTTATTGTTTCTGAGCACGTTGTGTGTGTGTGAGTGTGTGTGTGTGTTTGTGTGTGTGTGCATGCGTGTGTGTGTGTGTGCGTGTGCATGTGTGTGCATGTGTGTGCATGTGTGTGTATGTGTGTCTGTGTGTGTGTGTGTGTGCGTGTGTGCGTGCGTGCATGTGGGTGCATCCTCAGTGTTTATAGTGTTTATAGTGATGCTACTGTGTATACGGGAGCATGGCGGCGTGTCCGACCGGCCCGAGGTGTGGATATTTCCTTTTGACCTATGGGCTATTACACCTGACTACTGGGTGTCCTTCCCCTGGCTCTCCTTAAGCGCAGGAACTCAGCATTATCACACCCACCCCCACACACACACACACACACACACACATACACACACACACACACACACACACACACACACATACACCCACCACACGCACCAAAACATAATGGAGCGTGGCCATTAGGTGGGCTGGTGAGCCTGAGCTTGGGCTGACGTCAGTGCTTGCCTAGGGGATGCAGAATAGAGTTGTGTGTGTGTGTGTGTGTGTGTGTGTGTGTGTGTGTGTGTCAGTGTGTGTGTTGCTGTTGTGGTGTGCATGACACGCCGGTGTGTGCGCGTGTCCCTGCTCTCTGTTCTATACTCAATGTCCTTTATTGCTCTCTCCCCTGGGGACCCCCCCCCCCCCTCCTCCTCCACAGCACCACCTCTACCTCTGTGTTTGTGGTCGCTGCGCTGGATCAAATCGATCAGGGAGTGAGAGAGACAGAGGCAAAGGGAAAGAGGACGAGATGGGAGGATAGATTGAGGGAATGCTTGCCTTAGAAGATGATAGACAGAGATTGTTTATGATGATTTTGTGCGTGCAAGTGTGAATGTGTAGGTGTTTGTGTGTGTGTGTGTGTTGTGTGTGTGTGTGTGTGTGTGTGCGCCCATGCGAGCATGGGGGGTGTGATTGTTGATCAAATAAGAATAGAATAAAGTGTCTGTGGCTCGGCAGCCCCAGCCTGTATATATGAGAAACTAGCTCTGCTGTTTATGAGACTCATTGTCCATTCACTTTTATACTGTTGCTATGGACACTTAACTCAGTGTGAGCCGCCTCTATCTGTTGCTTAGAGAGGCAGTGATTGATGGCTGCCCGTGACCATTAGACTTTATGGCGTGGCCGGACCATCTAAATCCTTATTTAATAAACCCCTCTGGTTGACTTTTAAAGTTTCATGGAGGCTGGCCGCCCTGACACGGCTGGCGCCCGGGCGCCAGGCAGGGGGGACCAGAGACCATCTCAGGGCCAGGGGCCGAGGGGGCGGCTTCTCAGCCTCCATCAGCAAGGCCCCTTCCTAGTGTGTGCTGGCATTTTATAGGCTGCACCTGTAGTGTCTGTGTGTGTATGTGTGTGGCCTCTCAAGGATGTGTACATTTTTTGCGGCACGTTATTACCTCCTGACTGTGTGTATGTGTGTGTGTGTGTGTGTGTGTGTGTGTGCATGTGTGTGTGTGTGTGTGTGTGTATGTGGTTGTGTGTGTGCGTGTGTGTTTGTATGTTTGGGACTGTGTCAGTATGTGTGTTTATGTGAGTGTGTGTGTGTGTGTGTGTGTGTGTGTATGTTTGTGTGTGTATGCATGTATGTGTGTTTGTATGTTTGTGTGTGTGCATTCCTGCCTGAAATAAGACACGTGTGTGTGTGTGTGTGTGTGTGTGTGTGTGTGTGTGTATGCATGTATGTGTGTTTGTATGTTTGTGTGAATGCATTCCTGCCTGAAATAAGACGTGTGTGTGTGTGTGTGTGTGTGTGTGTGTGTGTGTGTGTGTGTGTGTGTGTGTGTGTGCGCGCATGCACCGTGGGAGGTATATGGGAGGTGGGACCCCCACAGGGATTCACCACTACTGTTCAGACCCTCCCTGCAGGCTGCGGCGGAGCCGGCTAAGCGTGTGCAAACACCACACAATGCAGCACCGGCGCTCCCAACGTGACACCAGCCGCTATTGTTGCTGTGGGAGCGTTGGAATGGAGCCGGCGGATCTGACAGCAGTGCTGCTGGATACTGGCAAACCTCCCACACCTCAGGGGCTGTCAGGACAGCATATACTTTACATACAATGCAGCCAGAAATACAACAACAAAAAGTACACAGATAAATAAAATGGCACTCAATAAACACTAACTCAACACAATGAACAGGTGGAGAAGTACTTTCATGTCTGCCGTGATGTACGAGTATACATGTTTGGCGGTATTCTACTCCAATCTGTTCTTCTCTATTTGACTTCCCGGGCTGGTTGATGACGGCGTCGAGTGTGCTCTTCTATGCTATTGTTCTCCGCCCTGTTGGAGGGCAATTCCGTGGGCGGAGGATTGCGTTGCATCGAGCCGCTCCGGAGCGTCTCTCAGACGGTTAGGTGAACGCTGATACAATGACGCGTACATAATGACTCGGAGTGATACAGCCAGCCTCCGCTGCTTTAGTTATAGCGGCAGCAGACAGACGCCAGACTTTGTCTGGGACGCATCCCGCCAATGGTTATGTGTAGGCGTTAACACTGATGCCTATAGGGATTAGGAAGGCACTGGCACATGGCTAATGCCGTCGTTGTGGTGTTCAGGCTGCTGGGTGACCCACCGATGTTGATGAGCGGGGGTGGGGGGGATGCAGCCAGTGTTGCCAGATTGGGCCTGATTTCCCGCCCAATCTGGCAACACTGGATGCAGCAAGCAGCGGGGGGGATGCAGCGGGGGTTGGGGGGGATGCATCACCATCTTGGCTTCCGGTGAAGGCCATTGTTTCCCTTAAGGATGAAGTGCATTATGGGAAATATATCACAGCTCAAAGAAAAAGACACAGCATTTCTCCTAATTGTGTTTGGTCTCACGCACTACAATCTTGCGATTGCCCCATAAACACTGTCAAAAATAACAGCAGACATTACGTAATTATTTCATGTTGTGACGTCTCTGCCATGCAGCCTACATATCTCGTAAACATGCTTAAAACGCCATGACAACAGAGTGCTGACACGGCCGCCGTGTCCATTATCCCCAGTAACACCAGAAAAAAAGCTCCTGCTACTTACCAGCCGCACACACACACACACTCACACCCGCACACTCGCGCACACACACACACACCAGCTTATCTATATTCACAAACACGCACGCATTAGGCAGTCGTCTTTATTTTTTTCCTCATGAAAGGACTTGGCTCTTCAGCAAACACAAAACAAAGACTCCCTTGAAGAACAAAGTGCGCACACCGCTCCGGCGGGTCCGGACGACGACGCACATCCCCCACACGCGTCTGGAGGCGGGGCCCCATGCGGCGGTGTCCCCCCCCCCCCCCCCCCCCCACACACACGACAGAATGATATGAATTACCGCCGTTATGGTCTATACGGTTCAATTGAATGTGCTTGTAATGATAAATTATTTTGGTTATCAAGGTAAAGTGGACCGGAGTGCCTTCGGAGCAGCAGGACTGTTAGAACAATTGCAGCTGTCTCCGAGGGCCGTAGCCATTAGTCAATAAATTAGAAAGTAATTAGTTTCTGCTTCTGTGGCTCTATTTGAAGCGCTTCACACAGGTGTAATGAAAATTTATTGCAGCTGTTGATCCGAATGGAGAGGGGGGGGGATGGGGGGGATGGGGGGTGAGGCAAAGGCCTGGATATTGCACCGTGTTATTCTAAGCGCGAGAGCGGTTTAACTCCGGCCCCCAACTGACGCGCCGGGCGGCACGCAGCCACAGGTAATGTTCGCCATGGCGACGGGCGCAAGGAGAGTTGGCCTCGGAAAGCGTGGGTGTCGCGGGCGCCTCCAATTAGTTAGCGGCCATGAATATTTCATCTGCGCGGATCCTTTAATGGGGAAGAGGGCTGATTTAGAATTCATAGTTTGGAAATGCTCGGAGCACTCGGAGCGAGCGAGACCGTGGGAGCGAGCGGAGAGCTAAACGAACAGCACTGTAATCAACTACCAAACAGCCATGTGCTGCTCCAGCTCTGCTCCCTCTCCCGGGAACCCTGCCCCTAGTGGGCCACAGGGACCCAACACGTGCCTTTTACTCTGCTATCCTGTGTGTGCGGGTGTGTGTGTGTGTGTGTGTGTGTGTGTGTGTGTGTGTGTGTGTGTCTGTGTCCCTCTCTCATGAACTGAATCCATACCTGAATGTTGGAAAAAGTTCGAACACATTTTTTGGCCAGCCTGTTGTAGGATGGATGTTTCATTTGCATATCCACATTAAGTATAAATGCCGCCTGTAAAACATTGTTTTAAATCTGCCAAAGTCAATAATTTCCGATGTGCTGACGCAGGCCTACGCAGAGAGAGAAAAACAGTTATTCCCCTTTGACTGGATCGCTTTGTTCCCATTTTCGTGTTCTGCTTTGCCAATAGCTGTGATTCACCCTTTGTTTGCTGTGCGGCACTCTCTCACTTAGTTAGCTCTTGTTTTGTGTTGTTTGTTCAGGGCACATGCAGTGTCTCCCCTCCCTCTGCTCCAAAGCACAGAGGGGGGGGAGGCAGTGGCTGTTGGCGGGCGGGGGGATGCTATGGATTCCTGGTGTCAGGTGTAGCTAATAGAACGGCCCTGCCTTCCTCTTTCATGCCATTGTGCGCGGATCAGGCCAGTCACAGGCTGCTCTTTGTTGACGACATCAAGGCCATTTGTTTTGTGTGGCGGAATGCAGGGTCACAGGGAAGAAGGGGAACCGAAAATTGGAAAACGCTTGTGCACCAGCCATCGCCATGAAGGGAGGGAGGGGAGGGAGAAGGAGAAGAGATATAGAGGATGAGGAGGAAGCGCAGGAGGAGGAGGCAGTGAGGAGACGGGAGAAGGAGCAGAGCAGCGGTTGCAGAAAAAGCTTTTAAATAGATCTGATTTTGTGGAGTGGGAACGGATCGGGAGGAGATGAGAAGGAGAGTGTGAACGGTGGGAGGGAGAAGACAATGAGGAGCAGGAGAGGAACAAGAGGAGACGGATGGACGGACACGCAGACGGACAGATGGCAGGGAGAGATGGAGATAGCGAGACAGATCGGCCCGAGCCCTCGCTACTATCCAATTAGAACGAAATGAGCTGGACCTTGGCAAAGGGTAGGTCACACAGTAGGGCCATGGAGCGTGCGGCTGAGGCGGGGACGGGGTGGGGCGGGCAGCGAGGGGGGTGCAGGAAGGGGCGGGGCAACGCAGGGGGGCGGGAGGGGGGGGGGGGGGGGGGGGGGTGGGAGGGGGGGTTGGGTGGGAGAATATGCTGGTGATTAAAACTAAATGATTAGTGGTGCGCCAGGCAGAGGGCGGCAGAGCCGGGGTCACCCAAGCCTGCAGGGAGAGAGACACAGAGCGAGAGGGAGAGAGAGAGAGAGAGAGAGAGAGAGAGAGAGAGAGGAAGAGAGGGAAATAAAGGAGGGCTCTAACAGTAATGAATCAACCTTCCCTTTTTCTTCTCCCTCTCCGTGCCCTACGATGTGTTCTCCTCACACACACACGTTGTCTCTCTGCGTCTGTATTGTTATTTTCCCATTCTGTCTCAGTGGCACCCAAAGCCACACGCACACAAAAATACACACACTCAAATATGCACACACACGCACGCACACAGGCA
>NC_140285.1:14099797-14102297 GCF_964030765.1 Micromesistius poutassou
CCTGTGTCTCTCTCTCTCCACTCACTTTCTCTCTTTCTCTTTGACAGAGGGGACTCTGGGATATTCTTTATAGCTTGGTCAGCTTGTAAAGCAGCAGTGCCAACTCCATACTTTTCCATCTGAGTGAGTGAGAGAGAGAGAGAGAGAGGGAGAGGGAGAGAGAGAGGGAGTGAGCGTGAGAGGGGGAGAGAGATATAGACAGAGAGAGAGAGAGTGAGAGAGAGAGAGAGAGAGAGAGAGAGAGAGAGGCAAAAGTTGAGTTCCCTGACCTCCCTCTCTCACTCTCCATTCCATATCCTCTGCTCTCTCCTCCTCCTCCTCTCCCACTTTGTTCTTTTCAGACTTTTTCTCTGCTGTTTTATTTTTTTATTTTGGTCCCTCTCCCCGGGACGGGACAGGATTTGTGAATTAATCATAGGAGAGGTGCTGGGTCTCTGGCGTGGGCTGCTCTGCGTCGCAGGGGGATCGATGGGGGAGGTCAGAGGCAGCCCCCTGACAGCTCCATGGGGGGAAGGAGGGAGGGTGGGGGGGGAGGCCCTCCGAGGGCCCCGGCACAGGTGATCTATAACACCCTCGCTGCTCCTCCTCATTCTCCTCCTCATCCCCCCCCCCCCCCTCCTCCCCCCCCCTCTGGACCAGGGCACCAGCCGTGACGGCCAGGACAGCCCGTCCTCAGTGCTGTACATACCCCAACCCCCGCCCCTTACGCACATACACGCACGCACGAACGCACACACACACACACACACACACACACACACACACACACACACACACACACACACAAACACACACACACACACACACACACAACTCGCCTTGCACTCCATGGGGAGATGGACACCACTGCTTCCATCACCACTACCACCACCACCACCACCACCACCACCACCTCACTAAACCCCTGCCCCGTTCCCCTAACCTCAGCTGGAAGCCCAAGGCCCCCCCTCCGGACAAAACCTAAAGTCCCCCCACCCCCCTCCCATGTAAACCTCGGCTGGTTACGTTTATGTAAGGCTGCTTTTTTTTACACCCCCTCTGTTTCCCAGTGATTTATAGCTGTGTCTCTATATTAAGCTGGAGATAACAGGAATACAAGCCCGGTACGGAGAAAAAAAATAACAGGAGGCCCGAGAAGGCAGTCTCCTGGGGCCGGGTTATTTTGGGTTCTAAATGAGTAGTCGCTGGCTAGTGGTGGCACGGGCTGATTCGCTTGTCACATCAAGTCGGTGCAGGAAGCTGCAGAGCTCCTCTGCAACTCTTAACCACCACCTCCCCCATCCCCCACCCCCCCCCCTCCCCTGCCTCCACCCCTCCCCCCCGCCCACCCCCACATCCCCTCAACACATAGGTTAACTGTGTTGTTTTTTTTAGCCTCAGCACTTTTTTAATCCAAATATTTTGATCCTCTGTCTGCCTGTGATGCTCTCCCTAGCCTCTCGTCAAGCCCCATGTTTTTGTTTTTTAATTTCCCTCCCCGCTTGTCTCATATATCTGAGCAGCAGCAGCAACAGCCATGACTCTGGTCCCTTTTTATTCGTACTTGTTGAGCACATAATGAAATGAAAACAAGTGCTACGGCGTGAGAACCTTTTGATTCCCCTTTTTTCCCTCTCGTCGCCGGCTTCGGGGTCTCAGTAGAGACAGGACCATAACCATAAAGGACGCTGGGCTTCCCGGGTCCTGTTCACGTCCATTTGGCCCAGAAATTGCGCCGGTCCCTGGCCCGGCGTTATAATTGCATTAGTATTTCCCTCCTTCTTCTTCCTCCTGAAGAGTGCGGGCTGCTCAAAATTATCTTTATCTAGAAGGCATAAAATAGGGCTGTATGCAATCCCCTGCTGCCCATGCATTATTGAGCGCACAAAAGCATCCTCTTTACTGGATGTCATAATAAGCCAGTGCTACAGGACTTAAGGCCGCGGGCACGCCACTGCACTGCGTGTCCTAGTCAGCAGGAACCAGGCTACACTGGCTCCATATTGACAGCACCTTTATTTACAAGGTGCCGAGACACAACAAGGATGATTTGTGGAGATTAGCTGGGAAGCGGGGGATGGGGGGGGTCGAGGTATGAATCATCGTCTCTGTTGTTGCATACTTCTAAGCCAACGTATTCAGAAGCTAGGTGGCGTGGAAGCTGTGCACGGCAAATGTGATGATTGGACGTCTTTTGAAAGGTAGTTGAAAGTCATCATCTTCTGAACCTGCTAATGCAAATTTGCTTACAGACACGCTCGCAGACACACACGCACGCACTCACATATACGTGCACACGCACACACACACACACACACACACACACACACACACACACACAGATATCCATGTACACACAGACACTAACACATAACACATGTAATAATACATACCTAAAAGCACACATTTGTGAAGGTTTGTACAAGTGTTTGATGTGCATTTGTGTGTAGGTCTATTTTGGTGTGGCGTTGATAACGGATGAGTTTGTGTGTGTGCGAGGGATTTCTTGCTACGGAGTCTG
>NC_140285.1:14104797-14108187 GCF_964030765.1 Micromesistius poutassou
CTGTAGGCCTCAATAGGCCAGCACACCACACACGCACACACACACACACACACACACACACACACACACACACACACACACACACACACACACACACACCTACACTTGCCAGGGCTCACACACACACACACACATATAGAAGCACAGCAATGAACACACTCTTCTTCAAAGACACCACAGAACAGGATCTCCCTCAAACACCTTCAACCACTTCCCTCCTCTTCTGTTCCCTCTTCCTCTCTCCTCTCTTTACCCCCCCTGCCCTTCATTACTTGTTTTTGCACTCCTTCTCCCACACCATTTGCCGTTTATCTTTACCTCCTCGTCTCCTCCTCTATCTCCTCTGTGGTCCTTCCTTTACCTCCTCGTCTCCTCCTCTATCTCCTCTGTGGTCCTTCCTTTACCTCCTCGTCTCCTCCTCTATCTCCTCTATGGTCCTTCCTTTACCTCCTCGTCTCCTCCTCCATCTCCTCTATGGTCTTTCCTTTACCTCCTCGTCTCCTCCTCCATCTCCTCTATGGTAGGGATGGGTCAGAATATTTGATTATTCGATTATTCGTTCCCGAGGGTCAAAGCCGATTTTTAACATTTGGACTGTTAACATTTTTTCCCATTCAAATAAACAAGAATTAACGGATGGAACTAATGTTGGTTCTGTAGCACTATTAGTTTATTATTATTATTATTATTAATCATGTACAGAAAAACCATATACACAATACACAAGCATAAATATTAATATATATGCATACAACACAAACACTGATCACTGTTAAAGTTTGTTTTTTTTGCGTTTAATATATTAAGTGTATTAAGATATTAAGTTTCTTGCCAATGATCCATGGCTGCCTTTGTGAATGTCGGCACACATCGAATAATCGATTATTCGTTCATACCACCCACTGATTATTCGACCATGAAAAATTTTAGTTATTCACATCCCTACTCTGTGGTCCTTCCTTTACCTCCTCGTCTCCTCCTCCATCTCCTCTATGGTCCTTCCTTTACCTCCTCGTCTCCTCCTTTCAGTCTATTTTGTGCAGAAAAGAGTAATTCAAATTTTTGTTTTTTCAATGATTGATTTAAGACATACTGCATGACTTGATGTCCTTCCTTCCTTTACCTCCCCATCTTACCTTCGTCTCCTCTGTGTTCCTTCCTTTACCTGCCCGTCTCCTCCTCCCCTCTCTGCTCCGCCTTTGGTTCAGTCTCCCCACTCCTGTGATTTCCAGCTCCCTCTCCTCCCGCCTCCTCCTCCTCCTCTCTGCTCCTCCTTTGGTTCAGTCTCCCCGCTCCTGTGTTTTCCAGCTCCCTCTCCTCCCGCCCTGCTCCACGCCTATTGTAGCTTGCAGGAGAGAAAAACAAGCATCGTGGTATTAATCAAACCCAGGGCATCCTGGGAGATAGGGCAGAGCGTGGAGCGAGGGAGGTGGGGCGGAGCGTTAGGAGGGCTGTAGCGGTTACTGCTACACTGTTTCGCAGAGACAGAAATATTTCATGCTCTGCAACCTATTGACAAGAACACATTCAGTAGCACAGGACCTCCTAGCCTTCATGGTCCAGAGCCCCCTCAGCTTGTTGAATACCTGATATCAGTGTACAACCCACATGGTTTCACTCCGTGAATGTGCAGAAAAGAGAAATTTAAATTAGTAGTTATTTTAATGATTGATTTTAGACATACTGCATGACATGAAAAAAGAAAACGCTAATTAGTTGCCGTGATCAGTCAAGGACATCATATAGATTCATGGATTTTGCAGTTTTGAAAGAGTCTGTATCTTGAGTTGGAGCAAGGCAGGTAAAGACGAGCTGACAGCAGGATCTCTCTGTCTCAATTCAATTAAATTCAATTAAATTCAAAAAAGTTTTATTGGCATGAGAAATACTCATTTGCATTGCCAAAAATAAAAAGGTCAGGTATATAGTATTATATAAGATAATATATAAATATAAAATGTTCAATACAAAATATATATGCATATCAGATACATAATATACTATAAAAGTACTATAAAAACTTAAATGTGTGATATTTAAAAAAATGACAATATCTCCTATAGACAGAAATATTAAAGCTACACTCTAAATACACAGTATTTACTGTCCCTCTCTTTGTCTCTCTCTCTCTGTCCCTCTCTCTCTGTCTCTCTCTCTCTGTTTCTCTGTGTCTCTCTCTGTCTCTCTATCTCTCTCCCTCTGTCTCTCTCTCTGTCTCTCTCTATCCCTTTCTCACTCTCTCTCCCTCTCTCTCTATATGTCTCTCTCTATATCCCTCTCTCTCTCCCCCTCTCTATCCCTCTCTCCCCCTCTCTCTCTCTCTCTCTCTCTCTCTCTCTCTCTCTCTCTCTCTCTCTATCTCCCTCCCTCTCTCTCTGTCGCTCTCTCTATCTCCCTCTCTCTCTCTCTCTCTCGCTCTCTGTCTCTCTCTCTCTCTCTCTGTCTCTCTCTCTATCTCCCTCCCTCTCTCTCTGTCTCTCTCTCTGTCTCTATCTCCCTCCCACTCTCTCTCTGTCTCTCTCTGTCTTTCTCTGTGTCTCTCTGTGTCTCTCTATATGCCTCCCTCTGTGGCTCTCTCATGCACCATCTGCCCTGCACACACCACAGTTTCCATACACTGAAGCTGGACGGGTGCGTTGCGTGGCGTCTATCTCCCCTCACATCCTCCTCCGCCGTGTGGGTCGGCTTCATTGCAGATTCTCCGTCAGCCGCACTCATATCTCCCTCCCCTCTACCGCTCAAATGAAGGGACCTGATTGAGCGAATGCCATTACCTAGGTAAATGAATGATTCCTTAAGGACCCAGCCAGGCCAACGCCATCCTGGGGGTAAAGCTTATTATCACTGCAAACGGCAGAGAGAAGGGAGCATGTGTGTGTGTGTGTGTGTGTGTTTTGCGCTTTTTGTCTTGGACCTAGTATTTCCATATTAGCGTGCTGCTCCGTTTAGGCCTCAGAGACACAGGGGCTGCTGTCAAGCTGCTCTGATAACATAGCAGTTAGCACTTTCCCTTTACATATAAATATGTATCATTCTGATAAGATTAATTGAAGCGCCTAAGTATACAGGGGAATGAGATGAGTTAGGAAGTGGTAGAGTTGGAAAAGAACAGTAAATGTGTGTGAGTGTGTGTGCGTGTGTGTGTGTGTGTGTGTGTGTGTGTGTGTGTGTGAGCATATTTGCATAAGTAAATGTGGCTGCTTGCTTAAACGTGTCTGTGTGTTTGTGTGTGTGTGTGTGTGTGTGTGTGTACACTTGTCCGTGTCTGGTTGTGCGTGTGTGTATGTGTTTGTGTGTGCTAATGTGTTGTGTGTGTCTATGTGTGCAGTTGCATGTGTGTGTGTGTGTTTGTGTGTGTGTTGTGTGTGTGTGTGTGTGCGCGCAGCATCG
>NC_140285.1:14108387-14118387 GCF_964030765.1 Micromesistius poutassou
ACCCCTGTCCACCCCCACACCCCCAGCCCTGCCCGGCCCACCCCAGCTCCTTCCATGCCCACCCACGGCGAGAGCGGAGGGGGAAGGATGAGGCTGAGGGAGAACAGACGGGGATGGAGCGTCGGCGTCACAGCGAGGTGGGGGGGGGTGACAGAGAGGAGGAATTACCACGGAGAGAAGAGAGAGGAGCGAGTCAGCGGGAGGGCGCGAAGCGGGCGAGACAGAGCGAGCCAGACAGGGAGAGATAGATAGATAGAACGAGAACAAGGGGCGGGCAAGAGAGAGAGAGAGAGAGGGAGAGATAGAGGAGAACGCACGGAGGATAGACAGCGAGACGTCGCGTAGACAGAGAAACAGCTCTCACGGAACTGATACAGACGGTGGGGAAAATAAAAGACTTTGCGCTATCTATTATAAAAGACCTTTGTGCACCCTGACTTCTTACTAGCCACATCTAGCCGGCGAGATTAATTTCAGCCCCATGGGGTCTCTGTTGTGTTTTTCATTGCCCGTCCAGCTGCTTTCCCCATCGTCAGCCTGTGAGGAAATGAGGCCTAGGCCCGGACCAGATGCAGCGCAGCCCCATCAGAAGGAGACCAATCTTTTTTTCCACAATAAAGGAGGCAATTCTATAAATTGCTATTTGAGACCACGGCGTGTGTGTTGATGAGTGGTGGGTGGTTAGAGGAGGTGCGAGATCAATATCTGATTGAATGGGGGGAGTGAATGGCTCTGGTTCTGTATTAATATTCTCTCTCGCCGCTCCTAAAGGTGCTCTGCCCCGCCCAGCCCCGCCCCGCCGCCCCCCTGCCACCTCCTCCTCTTAATGTGTTCCTGTCCTTGCTGCCCACCCACTTCCACACACACACGCACGCACACGCACATACACACACACACACACACACACACACCCTCATGCCCAGGGACTGCTGATGAAACTCAGCGATCTAGCTAACTCTGGGGCAGCCAATGACTGTCCATTGTCCCTGTTAAATAAATAAATACATAACTAAACCCGCTAGATCTCAAGCAACACTCAAACACACACACTTGACACACACACACACACTTCAAACAAACACACGGACCCACACAAAATACACACTACACACACACAGACGCACAGACACACACACACACTGCAGACCCACTGCACACGCAGGAACACACACGTCTCTTTCCAGCGATGACACGTCCAGGCCATGGCGTCTGGGTGTCAGCTCTCATCCACAGCTAATTGGGGCTCAGAGGAGCAATCAGGGCCAGGACAAATCGGACAGTTTTGGTCGTTCGCCGTGACCAGTGTTCTCTGGGCTGCTGGGAGATGTGGTCACGGCACTCAGCACCAGGCCCACCGCCCCCCTCCTCCCTCCGCCCACCCAACCCCCCCCCCTCCCCATCGTCGGTGGGGGCAGGTTGGGCGTGGAGATGCAGGGGGGCTCTGCGGGAGAGGACCCCATTGATCCTCCTGTGCAGTCGGACATGTAAAGAGCACAGGACCGTAAGCAGGGCTCCGCGCGTTTGACATGGAGAACAGGCACAGGGACGCCCGCAGCGGCTCCATTTGAAATCACGATCACGGGGAATAATAATATTACTGGAAGATAGCTCTGCGGCGGATCTGCTTTATTCACGGGCACTTTATCAGCCACGGCGATCGTCAGCCGGTCCCATCGTGGCTGGGTGGAGATTGGGACGGTGTCGTGCAGTTCTGTCTCGCCGCTGATAACGCTGGTTATGTGGGAGTGAAGCAGGGCGGGATGAGACAGAGATCTCATTTCTAATAATAACCTCCACATGTCAACTACTGCTACTTGCTGGTGGTGGGGGTGGTGGTAGTGGTGGTTGTGTTGGTAGTGGTGGTGGCAGTAGTGGTGGTGATGATGGTGATGATGGAAGTGGTGGTGGGGGAGATGGTGTTGGTAGGGGTGATGGTGGTGAAGATTGTGATGGTGGAGTTGGTGATCCTGATAGTGATAGTGATAGTGATAGTGATTGTGTTATTGGGGGTGATAGTGATCCTGAATGTGGTGTTTGGGTGATGGTGATAGTGATTGTGGTAGTGGTTGTGATAGTGATAGTGATTGTGGTGTTGGTGGTGATAGTGATAGTGATAGTGATTGTGGTAGTGGTATTGGGGGTTATAGTGATAGTGATTGTGGTAGTGGGGTTGGTGGTGATAGTGATAGTGATTGTGGTAGTGGTGATAGTGATAGTAATGGTGATTGTGGTATTGGGGGTGATAGTGATAGTGATTGTGGTAGTGGTGTTGGTGGTGATAGTGATAGTAATGGTGATTGTGGTATTGGGGGTGATAGTGATTGTGGTAGTGGTGTTGGTGGTGATATTGATAGTAATGGTGATTGTGGTATTGGGGGTGATAGTGATAGTAATTGTGGTAGAGGTGTTGGTGGTGATAGTGATAGTAATGGTGATAGTGGTATTGGGGGTGATAGTGATCCTGATTGTGGTGTTTGGGTGATGGTGATAGTGATGGGGTATTGGTCCAGGCCCCGGCTAAGGATCTGGATGAATGTCAGCTTGGCTCCTTGTTCAGAACCTTAACCTTTCAGCCAAACTGAATAATTGAAGGCCGGTCTACCTGCGGCGCCTGTGTTTCCTACAGCGTGTACGTCTCGCTGCGGACTGGGGAAATGGCAAGACGAATGCAGCGGGGGAGTTGTGATAATTGGCCGTGCCGACGGTGCTGGGGTGGCGGGGCTGGAGGAAAGGTCGCAGGCGTAGCGGGTACAGAGCAGTCTGTATATATATATATACGCCTCTGGGGTCTATACCCAACTCTCTCTCTCTCTCTCTTTCTTCCTCCATCTCTCCTCGTGCACCACGAGAGCACGGGGCAGGACGAGAGAGGTGCTCCAGCAGGGGGACAGGGCAGCCATGGGGAGGATGGGGCTCTGTTAATTAACCAGCAGGCTCACCTTCCATTTGTTTGGAGGTCAGGAGACCTCCACTGTGGGGGGGGGGAGGGGGGGGGGGGGGCTGGCCTGACCGGCCTGTTGTTAAGTGGGTGGGAGTGGTGCAGTGGATGCAGTAGTCGTGGAGGGGGTGTAAGGCGCTTATGGAGGAGAGGGAGAGGACCGTGGCGGTCTGAACGTATGGAGAGTGGCTCAGTGTCTTGAGGCTCTGAGGATCTGTGAGGCTCTGAGAGCGGCGCAGAAGAGAGGGGGAGGAGGGCGAGACGGAGGCTGCCAGGGGGCCGAGGCTCACAGGCCAACATGCTAGAGAAGCAGCTGTTCTCCTGGTGGTGGGCCGTGCCCCGCCGCCAGGGCCCCCGGTCGCCCACCTAGTGGTGGAGACAGCATGGGCACAACAGACTGGAGACAGCCCACACACACACACACACACACACACACACACACACAAACAGACGGGAATATACCCGGCCAGACACACACACACACACACACACACACACACACACAAACAGACGGGAATATACCCGGCCAGACACACACATCCACACACACACACACACACACACACACACACACACACACACACACACACACGCAAACAGACAAACACACGCACAAACACACATACACACATCCACAGACACACACACACACACACACACGCACACACACACACACACACACACACACACACACACACACACACACAAACACACACACAAACACATTAACTCTCTTACATCAAGACACAAGTACAAAAACATCCATACTCCAACAGAACTGCATACTCTAAGATCTACTTTCCTGGCAGCCCAGAGTTGATTTCGTGAGTGAACAGTCATGTCAGGCAGCGGAGTCAAATCCATATAAATGTGATCTCAAACACTGTGGCGCTGTGCTGCATTCCTATTTGATACAAACAACAGCCTGCATTGCTGAAGGCAATTATATTTCTACTGCCTCTGGTTGCCCCGGGGTTGTAGACAAATCAAGCCAGGTTTGCCTGGCTCGACGCCCCTATCAGTGGAATCAACAGAGTGGTGCGGAGCCATCTCCATGATTCATCCGGGTGAAATATTCATCGTATTGGCTCGCATCCTTCCACACGCATCTGATGTGAATGCGGAGCTGACAGCTCTGCTCCGTCATCACACATCACCTGCACCACATCCACTACCTCCACCTGTCTCCCACAGATCCACAGAGAGGCCGGGGGAGAGAGAGAGAGAGAGAGAGAGAGAGAGAGAGAGAGAGAGAGAGAAAGAGTGAGAGACCAAGGCAGCCGCAGGGCTCCAAATGAAAGAAGAGGACTTTAGGGGTCGATGTAAAAGGATCCAACTGTGGGCTGTCAGCCTGCAGGCATGTCCGCGCTGGTTTCAGCAGCGACGGCTCGACCGGCGTGGAAAGAGAGCATTGACTTTCCCCATTCAATTAGCCCAGCAGAAGGTAGAAGGGAGATGGACATGGGCGAGGGATAACAGAGAGAGAGAGAGAGAGAGAGAGAGAATGGCAGAGAGGGGGGAGAGGAGAGCGAGAGAGAGGGAGGCAGGAGGGGGGGGGGGGGGGGGGGACTAGGACATGATGAGTACATGTGTTTGGCGCGCAGTGTGATCGGTGGCTGATCGGATTGGCCAGGTGTATTGATCACTGGCGCGTGATTGGTGGGCTCGTTATGAGAAAAGATGGATGACTCACAGGCTCCGGGGGAAAATTAGAACGGGATTAAGGAACGGCCTCAGACCTTGGCTAGAAGGTGGGATGAAAACAGTCCGGTTTCAGCACCACGGACAGCGCCGTGGAGCAGAGCACCACACTGTCCACGTCCCGGCCGCTGTCACTCAGGGCAGGGTCTCCGCGTGACACAACTTCTGCTGTTGCTCTCAAGTCGCCTGTCACCCCGGCGTGTGGAACAAGAGCATCGTCCCAATCACAGAGGCTCTCATGACTGTCTCTCTTCTCCACGGCGCCGCGCGGCCGGCCTCGTGCGGGGTGCAGGGAGGAGGAAGAGGTGGTTTAATAGCGCGCTCATCAGGTACAGTGGGCAGCCCGGGCCCGCGCTGGTCCTGGCAGTAAAGCACGGAGGGTTTGGAAACCTGCTTGTCAGCGATCCCCCCCCCCCCCCCGCCCCCACCACCACCATGACTTCATCCCTCTCTCCTGTCCTCCTTAAGAGGAGGGGGGGTTGTGGCGGTGGACGACAGGGGGTGGCAGGCTATTGACCCCTCTCTGTGCCGGTGACAGGCAGCAGGACAAATGAAGCCTCCCCCCTCGGGCCCCTGTCCGTATTAATATCATAATTATTCGCACCTTCGTGCCCCCGCTGGCCAGATTCAAGTTGTGCTGTCTGGTGTGATGGAGAGGGCCGGCCGGGGAATTACATTCGATTAGCGCTAAACAAGGGGAAGGGACACGCAGCGATCAAATCAATCAGAGCAAGACCGCGAAGGAGGGGAAAAGGAAAAGACTTTCTCCATTTGGCCTGCGTGTGTTTGTGTGTGGTGTGTGTGTGTGTGTGTGTGTGTGTGTGTGTGTGTTTGTCTGTGTGCATGCGGCTGGTTGTGTGTGTGTGTGTGTGTGTGTGTGTGTGTGTGTGTGTGTGTGTATGTGTGTGTGTGTGTATGTGTGTGTCTGTATATATGGGCTGGTCGTGTGTGTGCGTGCATGTGTGTTCAAGTACACAAGGGTAAAACTAGCTATGACACTGTACTAACATCATAATTCCCTCTGAGGTCCCATTTTACGTCTGGAGTAGGGATTTTGGTCGTTTATATATATATTTATTCACCTATTTTTGTGGAGACACAGAGGGCACTTGAGAGTGAGAGGGAGGGAGAGAGAGAGCTAGAGAGGGAGAGAGAGAGAGAGGTATAAACACACACACACAAACACACACATACACATGCACACGCACACACACACACACACACACACACACACACACACACACACACACACACACACTATTTTCTACCCATCTACCCGACTCAGCCGCAATTTGGAGTCATTGTTCGCGGCCCCGGGTAATTGTGGAAGCTACTTTTCTTCAGCCACTGTGATTTGTGGGGACGGGCCAGACATGTTTAAAGTGGTCTAATGCCACAGAGAGGCTGGGGGGGGGGGGGGGGGTGCAGGATGAGACTGAGAGGTGAGATGAAAAAAGGTAAAATGAGACAATGGTGAGGCCCCCGCCCCCCCCGAACCCACCACCTCTACTCACTCCAAGGTCTTCAGCCCCGTCCCCCGCCTCATTACGGGGGCTTTGACTCAATACAGAGTGGATAAAGACTGCATACAGAGGCCCCACGCGGACCACACACTACTGCTTCATAGCCCCACCACCCCACCAACACCACCTCTCTCTCGCTCTGTCCCGCTCTCTCTCTCGCTCTCTTTAGTCTCTCCTACTCTCTCTGTCCCTCTCTCTCTCACTCTCTCTAGTCTCTCTCCTACACTCTCTGTCTCTCTCTCGCTCTCTTTAGTCTTTCTCCTACTCTCTCTGTCCCTCTCTCTCTCGTGCATTCTGTCCCTCTCTCTCTCCCTCTGTATCACCTCCTCTCTCGCTCTGTATTACCTCCTCTTTCTCGTCCTGTATCACCTCCTCTTTCTATCTCACACTCTCTATCACAACTTCTCTCTCTCTATCTCTATCACCTGCTCTCTCTCTATCTGTCCCTCTGTCTCTTTCTCTCTACTCTATCTCTCTCTGTACCATGTTCACTCTCTGTTACACCACTTTCAGATCACGCACGCACACAAACACACACACCCACACATCCACACACACACACACACACACACACACACACACACACACACACACACACACACACACACACACACACACACACACACACCTGGTTATTTCAGTTTGGAACTGCAGGTCTCCCCTCTCCAGTGCTCCCCTCACTGTTTGAGTTTTTTCTCACATTTAACCTCCTTCCTCCTTGTCTCTCTCTCACTAACTATAACTGGATATCTCTCGCTCACTCACTTTCACTCTGTCTCTCTCTCCGCCTCCAGCTCTCTCTCTCTCTCTCTCTCTCTCTCTCACTCACTAACCATCACTATGTCTCTCTCTCACTGGCTCACTAACTATCACTATGTCTCCCTCTTACTCACTAACTATCACTATGTCTCTCTCTCACTCACTAACTATCACTATGTCTCCCTCTTACTCACTAACTATCACTATGTCTCTCTCTCACTCACTAACTATCACTATGTCTCCCTCTTACTCACTAACTATCACTATGTCTCCCTCTCACTCACTAACTATCACTATGTCTCCCTCTTACTCACTAACTATCACTATGTCTCCCTCTCATTCACTAACCATCACTATGTCTCCCTTTTACTCACTAACTATCACTATGTCTCTCTTTCTCACTAACTATCACTATGTCTCTCTCTCTCTCTCTCTCTCTCTCTCTCTCTTTCTCACTAACTATCACTATGTCTCTCTCTCTCTGGCTCACTAACTATCCCTATGTCTCTCTCTCTCTCATACACTCCACTATCTCTCTCTCTCTCTCTCTCTCTCTCTCTCTCTCTCTCACTAACTATCACTATGACTCTTTCTTAAGATCACTAACTATCACTATGACTTTCACCCACTCTCTAACACTCAAAAACAATCACTATATATTTCTTTCTTGCTCACTAAATATTTACAAAGCTCTCTCTCTCTCTCTCTCTCTCTCTCGCTGGCTAACTATCACTATGTCTCTCTCTCTTCATCTCTCCCTCTCCATTTTGTCTTCTGTCTTGCCTCCATGCCTCTCTGGTTGCATGCTGGGTAATAGCAGTTATTTCCATCGCGGCTGGCGAAATGGCTGAATATTTATAATTTCCACTGGCTGCTGACCTTTACCCGTTGGCACCCTGGGAGCCCAGGCTCCTAACTGCACAGTTGTTGACAGACCACTGGCTGCACGTCTCCTGTGGACACAACTAATGGTGCACGGCTAGCCGGGCCAGACACAGGGAGAGTGCATGGATGCATGTGTGTATGTGTATGCGTTTGTGCATGTGTCCAAGTGTTTTGTGTTAGTGGGGGGATGATATGCATGTCTGTGTGTATGGTTTGTGGTAGAGGTGTACGGTATAAACGGTATAGAAAGTACACCGGTGTGAATTTGCGCTATGTTATGGATTTTGACCATACCGTGAGACCGGTGTGACCGTAAGTAACGTAAATACAGTAACGTAACTTATTTTTCATGTGAAAAGTAAAGTTACGCGAAACTACTGAAAATATGGTAACGAAACGTAGTTCCTTTTTCAATTCGGCGCAACGTTACTTTACCGATTTGACAGCGATACTGCCTTCTCAGGCAGTATGCTATTGCGCAAGCATGCAGGCACGCAGGCACGCAGCCTGCACAATAGTCCCTTCACGAGCTCTCATTCACCGTACGAGACAGACGCTGGTAGCGTGAAGCTGTCTCTGCATCAGACATCGCTTCCGCAGGCATTTTCCAAAGCCAGTCCTTACGACAAAAAAAGCCAGCAGTGGAACGAGATAACAAACGCCGTCACTGTTTACCTGTGTAAGGACATGGTTCCCTTTCAAAATGTCGATAGAAAGGGCTTTAAAGAGATGATCAAAACACTCGATCCCAGGTACGCGTTACCTGCCCGCACACACTTCAGCCAAATTGAGATGCCAAAAATATACGGCAAGGTCCGCGACCAAGTGGAGAAAGAAATCCATACTATCCATACTGGAAGTAACTTTTTTTCTAACTTTTTTTTCTATTGCAGTTTTGCTCAATGTTCTTAAAATACTTCTTCTATACAAAAATAGCTGCCTAACCAGTATTTTACCCCTTCAGAAGCATTTATATCGAAATTAGAATATAAAATTAACATACCGTGATATAATACCATACCGTCTATGCCTCAAATCATACCGTGATATAAATTTTAGTCCATACTGCACAGCCCTAGTTTGTGGGTGTGTATGTGTGTGTGTGTGTGGTGTGTTTGTGGTTGTGTACATACATGTGTTTATGTGTGTCTGTGTGTGTGCGTGGTTGTGTTAATGCACTTGTATATTTTTGTGTGCGTGCATGGTTTTGTGTTTGTGTGTGTGTACTGTGCAGGTACATTATTATACATATATATGTGTGTGTTGGCATGTGGTTGTGTTAATTCACATGGAAATATCAGAATGTGTGTGTGTGTGTGTGTGTGTGTTTGTGTGTGTGCGTGGTATTGTGTGAGTCTGTACATGTGTGTGTGTGTGTGTGTGAGTTGTGATGGTGGCAGAGTGCAGGATGGGGGCTGGTGAGTGGCAGGGCCTGGAGAGAGAGAGGTGCTGAAGGTTTATCTCCAGAGATACGGAGCCAAACGCTGTAATCTCCCAGCCTCCGTGGCACTCGCATTGTGCTTTCCTGTCAACACTGACGCACCTCAATAGAGAAAAACACCCAGGACAGGACTTTCAATCATGGGATTCAGCCATTTGCTTTGAGGCCAAACCGGAAAAATACAAAATACAAAAATACAAACAGGAACACAAAAAAAAAAAAAGTCTAAAACCAAACAACTCTGAAAGCTTGTTGTAATGTCTGGCTGTGTGTGTGTGTGTGTGTGTGTGTGTGTGTGTGTGTGTGTGTGTGTGCGCGTGTGCGTGTGTGTTAGGCTGCCTGGCTGGATGTGTCTGTTTCAGCCACCGGGGGCCTCTGAGTCAGCCAAGCATAGGGAAAGCGAGCGTATGAGCAGGAGCGGGGTCGGGGTTAGTCTAAAGTCTCCCGTCTCTCCAGAACGCAGTGTTCTGTGCTGAACCTCCGGGGCTACGTGGGGGCGGGGCCTGTCTGGGTCAGCCCGACAGGGAGCAGAGGCGGGCTCTCAGCACCGCGGACAGAGGCAGAGGCCGGGAAATCACTGGAAACTCAAACTAGGAACGATGCGGGATCCGCGGTGAATTGACACACAACTTTACTGTGGATATTTGGCCCTCTGTGCCGTTGAAATTGTGTGTGTGTGTGTGTGCGTGTGTGTGTGCGTGTGTGTGTGTGTGTGTATGTGTGTGAGTGCGCCTGTGTGTGTCTCTGTGTATG
>NC_140285.1:14123387-14132728 GCF_964030765.1 Micromesistius poutassou
GCTTAAAGCGCAACGCAACTGTTGCACCTGCCAGCGCTGATACAGGCATCAAAACCCAGCCGTGCACAATCGCGCAAGCTCGCGATGAGCTCTTAAGCACAAAATCACTCTCCGGTCCCCAGAAACACAGGCCGGGACAAGACGGTGTGCATACAAAAGCTGGAAGACTCACAGGGGTAAACACGGACACCCTAAAACAAATACACACGCGCACTAGCCACCAAGACAAGTCTCAGTACAAAGGCCTGATAATGATAATATTAATAATAATCCGCTTTTTGGATGTAGCGCCTCTTCATACACAAGGATGCAGCTCAAAGTGAGGTACGACACAGCTCAAAAGAAATAAACAGTTTAAAAATGAGAAAAACAACTATAATATCAGCAAAGTGCTGTACAATAAAGTGGATTGCAGCGCTGTGCATAGCATGTGCGTTCACGCCCATACGCACTGAGCCCGCTATACTATAGTGGTTATTAGTAATTCTAGACACATATCACTAACTAGTTTTCTCTGCTGCTCTCTGCAGGCGGAGCAGCGTGGTGACACAGTGATGATGGTGGAACTATTATTTGCTGTCTCTGGGCTGTGACAGATGACAGCACATCACATGGCTGGCAATTAAACCGTAATTATATACACACACATAGCCACACACACACACGTTTCCTCGCATAAAACATGGCGCTTCTCAGTGTCTGCAGTATTCTAACTGCCTCTGAGTGATTTGCAGCAACATCCGCATGTGAAATACCCCCCAAAGACCCAAAAGAGTCTTTTTGGGAACATGTATACACACACATACACTACCCTCAAAACCACCACACACACACACACACACACACACACACACACACACACACACACATATATATACGTATTATTGCATGTTGTGTTGTGGTTGAGCTGGAGTCAGAGCGATACAGAGACATACACCAGTTATAGAGAAATCCACAAGCGGGGCGTCCGTAATGTATTCATCCGCTGTCACAGCAGAAAGCAGGGGGAAAGAGTTACAGCGACGCGTGCCCTCCAAACTTAGACACTGATGCAGCAATTTCATTTGGAGGTGTCACTCAAGCGCTTGGCCGAGGCAGGCTGAACATCGACTCGGTCCAATGAAGGGATATTATTGCTCGGCTCGAGAGAAGAAGCAGGGGGAAAAAAAAAACCCGGAAAAAGTGCCCTGGCGCGTCTGCGAGGCGCTGCGTTGGACCTAAGTGGAGCACGGGAGAGCGGCGTGCGCACGCCGGAGGCAGGCGGGGCCCCGTGATAAACAGCCAGGCCTAAATAAAGCCCTCACGCTCAGGATGGCAGGGCCACCGCAAGTCACCTGTCCAACCTCTGGGGGCCACTGCTGCTCTCTGGCCCGGCGTGTTGCCGTGGCAACGCTTCACTCACAGTCATCCATCATGGGTGACAGGCGGCCGGGAGCACGGCGAGAGACACCCGCGCACGGGACGGCGGGGGCGTGCGCAGGGGGCACAAACAGCAAACAAACGTGTGCGCACGCACACACGCACAAGCACACAACACACACACACACACACACAAATTCACATTCACACTCCCGGCACATAGGAAGATAGAGAGAGAAGGGAGAGAGAGAGTGAATGAGAGAGAGTGAGAGAGAGAGAGAGGGGGAACGAGAGTGAGAGAGTGAGAGAGAGAGAGGGGGAACGAGAGTGAGAGAGAGGGAGAGAGAGAGGAGGAAAGAGGGGGCGAGAGAGTGAGAGAGAGAGAGGGGGAGAGAGAGTGAGAGGGGGAAAGAGGGGGCGAGAGAGTGAGAGAGAGCGAGGGGGAGAGAGAGTGAGAGGGGGAAAGAGGGGGCGAGAGAGTGAGAGAGAGCGAGGGGGAGAGAGAGTGAGAGGGGGAAAGAGGGGGCGCGAGAGAAAGGAAACTCTCGTTAGATCATAATGATGTGTGAAGGGGCTCCTAATCAGAGCGAGGCACCTTATTTATGTTGGCAATTTGCTGTTTCCCTGCCGTGACGCTGCCAAACACTTATTGCCAGAGTCGACAGCGCCTTTGTCTGTGAGCCAGTGAGGTACAACCAAGATGAGCCTTCACACGCCCCCACACAAACACACACACATGAACCGCTACTCACATGTGGAAGCATTGACAGGTCGGCAGACAGTGTGTCAAAGACTCCTCCTCCTCCTCTCTTCCCTCGCTTTTGTCTGGCTGATCGTGGCCCCCCCCCCCGCTGTGCCCCACTTGCTTCCTCAAAACTACCAGCAACAATTTTTTCTTGAACTCCTGTAGGTCCGCTTCCTGCAGTGTTGTAGCGCTTACCGCATCTTATCATCGGTGTTATCCTAAACCCACGCTGTGTTTACTTCATAGGCGCTGCAAATATGTTCTCCCCGCTTCCCCGGAGACCTGTTACCCCACCTTTAACGACCTGTTACCCCACCTTTAACAACCTGTTACCCCACCTTTAACGACCTGTTACCCCACCTTTAACGACCTGTTACCCCACCTTTAACAACCTGTTACCCCACCTTTAACGACCTGTTACCCCACCTTTAACAACCTGTTACCCCACCTTTAACGACCTGTTACCCCACCTTTAACAACCTGTTACCCCACCTTTAACGACCTGTTACCCCACCTTTAACAACCTGTTACCCCACCTTTTATGACCTGTTACCCCACCTTTTATGACCTGTTACCCCACCTTTTATGACCTGTTACCCCACCTTTTATGACCTGTTACCCCACCTTTTATGACCTGTTACCCCACCTTTTATGACCTGTTACCCCACCTTTTATGACCTGTTACCCCACCTTTTATGACCTGTTACCTCAGCTCTACAGCACATGTTGACATGGACACCGGGTCCCCGGAGATCATTCCAGGCTCAGCGCTTCGTTAACCGGGGGGCCCGAGGGTCGGTGAGGATGCGTGCACATGCCCGTGCACAGGGGCCTGAGGCGGGTGATTCAGCCCGGGGGCTCGGCAGCCCAAATAGAGCCCGCACAGTAGCCAATCAGGCGGTAATATGAAGCACCGTCTCTGGCAGCAACACGCGATCCATACTCAATAAAGATTCACGGACCATGCAAGATCCTGCCTCCCCCTCCGCCATGCGCGGCTTCATGATGACTATTGATCAGCCAACGATCCCGCGGACCCGTGCAAACGTGATTAGATGACTCACAGCTGAAAAGTGCCACTTCCAGTTTCGACGGATGAGCTCATCGTTGGTGCGGTGTGTGTATGTGTGTGTGTGTGTGTGTGTGTGTGTGTGTGTGTGTGTGTGTGTGTATGTGTGTGTGTGTGTATGTGTGTGTGTGTGTGTGTGTGTGTGTGGGGGGGGGGGGGAGGGTGTTTGCGTGTGTCACTTATTTCTTTTTTCCCCACAAAAGTTTTTTTTGCCCGCTTCCTCCGCCTCGGTGCCGTTCTCCTCGCTGCCATTGGCTGAGCAGGAATCAAATTAAATGTAGTAATGTAGCAGAGGCTGCCAGGGGTGGCGCTGTGCCCGAAACACCCACAATGCATTGCTCCTATCTGTGTATGTCGTGGTTGGGAGAAGAGCAGGGTGCTCTAGCTGTAGCATGCTACCGCCGCACCAGCGAGCTCCTTTTATCCCCTCTACATGCTTCTCTTCACCCCCAGACTCCTCTCTCTCTTTCTTCCTCTCTCTCTCTCTCTCTCCCTCTCTCTCTCTCTCTCTCTCTCTCTCTCTCTCTCTCTCTGTGTTCCTCTTTCTGTCGTCACATGCCTTTAAATAACCAGCTACTTGTACGGGTCTAATGGTATAATTCTTCCCCACATCTGAAGACTGAACCAACGGTTGATGAGACATTATACATAATAAATCAAAAGCGGCTCAGATTTATCTCCCCGCCGCTCTCTGCTGGACCAGCAGGAGACTCTAAATCAGTCACATGTGAGTGCGACACAAAATGAATTGGCAAGACCCGATCCTGCGACGGCAAGAGAAAATGCCCCCCCCCCCACCTTCATATAAAAACATCAACACAGCAAAACAAATGAGGGCCGGGAAAAACAAAACGGGGAAAGTGTTATGAAAATTGTCCGTCTCTAAAAATAGCTTTGGCTCATTGTGAATGAACGCAAACGGTTGATAAACAGGCCCCGGAGAGAGGAATTAATTAGCCACGCTGGACGCGTAAACACAGCCATGCATCACGTTCAAGAGGCAAACAATAACATGGTTGAGACTTTTGTTAGGAGAGGGGGGGGCTCCGTGTTTGGCCCCGGAAACAAGCCCACCGGTCCGTAGGCGGCCCCCGACGTTATAGAGACGAGGACGCTGTTGTGTGGGAATGCATAGGGGAAGGGAGGGAGAGAGGGAAGGAGGGAGGGAGGGAGGGAGGGAGGGAAGGAAGGAGGGAGGGAGAGAGGGAAGGAGGGAGGGAGGGAGGGAGGGTTTTTCTGAGGCAGAGTCAGACAAGGGGGGAAAGGGAGAGTCAAAGGACAGGGGAGGAGGAGGGGATGGGATGAGATAGGGAGGCAAAAAAAGAGAATCAGAGCGACAGCGAGGGTGGCGCGGAGAGATTTGAAGTTCACAGTCCCGCTCGTGCGGCGGGAGGGGCTTGTGCGAGTGCGTGTGCACAATGTGCACGTGCATGCGCGTGATGTGCACGCCCCCTGACTGAAGACACGGTGTCTGTTGATGCTAATGCCAGCCCGGCCCGGGCTCACGGCCAAAGGCATTAAGTGGAATCGAATTCCACCAAACTAGCTTTAATCAGCAGGTTTTTAAGGTTAGAATTACTCCCTCTCTCCTCCAGCCTGCTGGCCAAGGTTAAAGCATACACAGGCAGGGGCTGGGCTTGGCTAATGGAATGGAAGGATGGCAAGATGCAGCCTCCGGCGTGCCACCAAATATCACACGCTACACGCACCCGCACACAGGCACCTATATTTTACAGGGGGAGGGATGCACGTCCTGCACGCACACACACACACACACACACACACACACACACAGTGTTAAACACGACCGTGAGCTGGATATATAAACAAATAAGCCTGCTCAGTACTGATCCGCACCACCGCCCGCACGCACACACGCACGCGTGCACACATACACAAGCGCATACACAAGCAGGGTGCATGCAACCACAGACACACGCGCACACACAAGCAGGGCGCAAGCAACAACACACACACACACACACACACACACACACACACACACACACACACACAGACACACACACACACACACACAATTGTGCCACGTAGTCTGAATATAAAAATGGGAAATGGACCATGTCACGGCGAGCCACATTTAAAATCACCATGATGACAGGGCCCATCTCCATCGCTGAGGGCCGGTTTCTTGACAGGAAGAAACACAGTGTGTGTATCGGTGCGTTTATGTATCATCGAATCCCACTGCCGCTGCTTGATCGATTTCCTGACATCACCGAGTATAAATAGCTTGTGGTGAAGGTGTAGAATGACAGGATGGATGCATGCCACAGATATAAATATGAATATATGCGCTTCATACGCCTGCAGGATGCACACACCTATACGACGTCCTACGCTCTTCCATATGCAATACAGTAATAAACGCTGCACTATAGGGCTCTCTGTGTGGACACTGCGTTGAAACAGAGGCATAAAGAGATGTGAGCTCATTCCGAGGTGTTGCATAAGGTTCTAGAGAGAACGTACGTCCTTCGCTCGCTCAACAAAGAACCGGCAACCGCCCTTTCCTTGACCCCCTTCCTGTGACGGCATTCAACACATTGCTGTGAGCGCCTTCAAAGCGCACACTCGGTTCACAAGCAAAGCCTGCAGTGTTCGGTCTGTCAGCTTCTCATAAACCACACAGTGGCCGGGGCTCTTCCTATATAAGCAGGGGGCTCCGTATAAACACAAAGAAGCAAACGTATATTCCCATCGCTCCCTCTTCTCTTTCTCCGTTTTCCTCCTCACACTGTGCTTTCATCCCTCTCGTATCTCATCTTTCTTTATCGCTGACTTTGCAATGCAGAGAGAGAGCAAAAAATAATGTAGATCCCGTTTTAGGAGATGAAGGATTAAATAAGTCAAGTTAATATTTCTTGAAATGCTCATGTAGTTTCCGCTTACTCCTTCTCTTAGGCAACGGCAATAGAGCTCAGTGAATACAAGGGGGGAAAAAAACGTGTAATAGCTTTTGTCACCGGGGCACGGGGGACGATCAAGGAATTAGATAAATGGTGGGGGGTGACAAGGTACAAATTGATGTTGAGTGTGCTTGTAAAATATAGAGGCTGTCAACCGGAAACCCGCCTCTCAAGGGCTCCCATTCCACGTCACCTTTGGGCTGACCTCTAGATTGCCTGTGTTAAAACATGCATAAAGACCACGCATCCATAGGAGCAATATGCATTTGTTTGCATTACGACCGACTGCCATGACAGGCGCTTCATCCCACTAATAACGCAGAGTAATGGAGGAGAGTGATGAGAGTACACCATCAGGGTTTAAGGACGGCAGAGAGGGGGTCAGGGGTCAAGTTTGACTTGTCATCTTCAGCTGGGGGGAAACAGCTGAGTCTCTAAGAGAACTAAGACCCCCCCCCCCCCCACCCATCTCTCTAATCAAACCCAAATGCAAGTTCTGGAGCATCGCCAAAGGTGTGTCAATATGGATCAAGAACATGTGACCGCAGAGAGAGGGAGAGGTGCTGGCTCTACGGTCGGGACGACATCAGCGCCCTGGAGGAGGCTCAGGTCACGCTCACACACGGGCACGGAGTGGCGCGCGCGGCGGGGAGTGAAATTGAGGCAGCTAATCGTAACGGAGATGTCGGCGGCAACAGGAAAACACAGATGAGGCGTGCAGGGAGGCAGTCGGGGAGCCGCCGCCATGTATTAATAAACATAAATGGCATTGTTTGAGCCTTTGTGAAAGCCTATTAACCTTCATGCTCGCTCGATGAGGTAAGGGTAAAAGTGCCAGTGTGCAAAAGGCGGCCTGCGTCTTCTGCATTAATAATAGCGAGAGCCGGCTCCTCAGCCAACGTTTCCCGCTCGGACACACATGAGTGTACATGCGCGCGCACACACACACACACACACACACACACACACACACATTTATTGTGATGTATGAGGCCCGGCCTCATACCCCAGCATCGGATTTGACGGGCACACGCACGGGCTAATTATATGAGATGGGGCCCAGGTTGAGAATGCCCCATGGTTCTGTTCTGACCAATTAGAAGAGGCTCATGTCTCCCTCCCTCCCCTTTCCTCCCCATCCCCTCCCCTCCTCCCAGCTGCTCACCCAGATCTATAGGCACTTCAAATATCCAATAGCAGGAAGGGCTGAGAGAGACTGTAAATCATAACTACCCCTGCCGGGGCGAGAGACAGTTGATAGGAGGGGAGAAAGACAGAGAGAGAGAGTAGTAGAGAGAGAGAGAGACAGAGAGTAAGAGAGCTAAAGAGAGAAAATGAGAGAGACAGAATGGCCAGAGCGAGCGAAAGAGAGCAGGAGAGAGAGGAAGAGAGAAAGAGAGAATGGTCAGAGCAAGCGAAAAAGAGCAAGAAAGAGGGGGGGAGAGAGAGAGAGAGAGAGAAAGAGAGCAAGAGAGAGCGATGCCCAACATAAGGAAAGACGAGGGGAGGGGAGATTGGAGAAAATTAGTAAGGGAGCAAGGGATGCAGAGGGGGAAGAGGAGGAAGAGGAGTGAGTGTGAAGCGAAGTGAGCGAGCGCACATCAGGGAGACATGAGGAAGGTAGACATGAGACAGGGGAAGGAGGAGGAAGAGGAGCTGGAGGAGAGTGGATATGATTACCAAGGAAACGGCGTTAGGAAAAAAATAACTTCACCGAGAGAGAGAGCAAGAGGGAGAAAGAGAGGGAAAGAGAGTGAGAGAAAGAGGCAGAGGGAGAGAGAGAGAGAGAGAGAGAAATATAGAGCGTTGGTGGGTGGAGGGGACTGGGGAGGGGACTACCAGGAAAAAGAGGAGCAAAAAAAGGAGAAGGGGAAACAGAGGGAGGGAGGGAGGGAGGGAGGGAGGGAGGGATGACAGAGACAATAAGGAAATGAGAGCACGGAAAAGAAGAGAAGGGTAAAAAGAGGAAGAAGGGGAGAGAGAGCGCTGGGGGTGAGAGAGATAGAAAGCGAGGGAGGAGGCTAGGATGAATGCTAACAGGGACCCCAGACCCAGTACAGAGGCTTTATCCTTCACAGGCGGAGGAGCAACAATCGCAAACACATTTTCTCTCGCCCCGGCCCTAAGAGAGATAAAAAAGCAATTTGTATTCTATTCCTATTCAGCGTCGCTTGGCCTGTTTCTCTGCCTGCATATTTGTAAACACAGCTTTGTCAGAGCAGCTTAATCTTCCCAACACAAACACAGCTACAGCCAGGAGGGGGCGGGGCGGGGCCAGGACAAGCGAGGACGGGCGACGCCCCGCGGCGCAGGGTCGCAGGAAGGAGGGGGGAGGGGGGGAGGGACGGGGGACTGTCCTGAAACACTGTCCCCAAAACAGAAATCCTTCTTTAGCCCCGCTCAGCTGCCACCACAGGATGGACCCCGAGGGTTAGAGCCCAAACACACACACACCCACACACACACGCCCACACCTACACACACAGGACACTGGATAGACATCCAAGAGGAAACCAGGAGGAGTGAAAAGCTGGGGGGGGAGACTCACACCAACACACACACAGACGTGTGGTGCTGGGTCACGGTCTTTGCGGTGGAGAGCCCAGACCCAGGGTCCTGCGGGCAGCTGGCAGCTCAGCAGCACCCCCAACGACCACACGTCCCGTCCTGGAGGAAAGGGGGCTCCTCTGCTCTGCCTCACTGCCGTCCGGAGGATCTGTCTAGGGGGCTTCTATTGAGCTGGGGTGGGCCCGCCTTGGAAGGCAGGAGCAGGCACCGCCACAAGCTCATAGGAATCCCTTGCATGTCTCGCTCTGCATGGTCAAATCTTCTAACCGTGTGCGAGGACGACCCAATCACTACTGGAGGCATTCAATAAAGAGGAAGAAAAGAGAGGGAAAGAGAGAGAGAGAGAGAGAGAGAGAGAGAGAGAGAGAGAGAGAGGGTTAAAAGAGTAAGAGATGGTTTGAGAAAGAGGGCGAGAGAGAGGGGAAGACAGCAACTGAGAGAGAGAGAGAGAGGGTCAATTTTATTTGTACAGCAATCAATCAATGCTACAGTCTCAAAGGGATTCACAGGCCATATATTTAGGACACTCCTAACCCTAGCCCCCAAAAGGGCAAGAAAAGAGAGAAGGAAGGAACAGTGGGGATCCCTCCTTCCAGGAGTGCAACTGACACCCATATTTGACATACATAGTAGTGTTACATAATGAAGTATTGTCATTGGGTGGTGGCTGGGG